>NC_048219.1:147580635-147637846 GCF_002007445.2 Ailuropoda melanoleuca
GATATCCAGCTCGACTCAGGGGACCAGCTGAAAAAGGGGTCCCCTACTCCTCCGCCATCTTTTCTCCTCCTTCTTTTTTATGGATGGGTAATATTTCATTGTGTGTGTGTATACACATATACCATTCATCTTTATGCATTCACCTATCAGTGAACACTTGGGCTGCTTCCATAATTTGACTGTTGTAAGTAATGCTACAGTAAACATAGAGGTATATATATTTTTTTGAACTAGTGTTTTTGTAAATACCTAGTAGTGGGATTACTGGTCATATGGTAATTCTATTTTTAATTTTTTCAGGAATCTCCATACTGTTTTCCATAGTGGCTGCACCAGTTTCTCCAAAAGGTGCATCTTTTTCTCCACATCCTCACCAGCACTTGTGGTTTCTTGTGTTTTTGATTTTAGCCATTCTGACAGGTACAAAATGATATCTCATGTGATTTTAATTTGTATTTCCCTGATGATGAGTGATGTTGGTTATCTTTTCATGCATCTGTTGGCCATGTGTATGTCTTTTTTGGAGAAATTTCTATTCATGTCTTCTGCCCATTTTTAATTAGATTATTTGTTTTTTTGGTATTGAGTTGTATAAATTCTTTATATATTTTGGATACTAACCCTTTATTGGATATTTCATTTGCAAATATCTTCTCCCATTTGGTAGGTTGTCTTTTAGATTTGTTGGTTGTTTCCTTTGCTGTACAGGAACTTTTTATTTTGATGTAATCCCAGTAGTTTATTTTTGCTTTTGTTTCTGTTGCCTGAGGAGACCTATCTAGGAAAATGTTGCTATGGCCGATGTCAGAGACATTACTGCCTGTGCTGTCTTCTAGGATTTTTATGGTTTCATGTCTCACATTTAGAACCTTAATCCATTTTGAGTTTACTTTTGTGTATGGTGTAAGAACGTGGTCCAGTTTCATTCTTTTGTATGTAGCTGTCCAGTTTTCCCAATACCATTTGTTGAAGAGACTGTCTTTTTCCCATTGCATAGTCTTGCCTTCTTTGTCTAAGACTAACTGACCATATAATTGAAAGTTTATTTCTGGGATCTCTATTCTCTTCTATTACTCTGTGTGTATTTTTGTGAGAGTATTGTACTGTTTTGATTACTACAGCTTTGTAGTACATCTTGAAATTTAGAATTGTGATACCTTTGATTTTATTCTTTTTTTTTTTAAGATTGCTTTGGCTATTTGGGATCTTTTGTGGTTCCATACAAATTTTAGGGTTATTTATTCTAGTTCTGTGAAAAATGTTGTTGGTATTTTGATAGGGATTACATTGTTGAGTAGTATAGACATTTTAACAATATTTGTTCTTCCAGTTCATGAACATGGAATACCTTTCCATTTGTGTTGTTTTCCATTTCTTTCATCAGTGTCTTACAGCTTTCAGAGTATAGACCTTTCACCTTCTTAGTTCAGTTTATTCCAAGGTATTTCATTATTTTTGGTGTAATTGTAAATGGGATTGTTCTCTTTATTTCTACTTTTGCTACTTCATTATTAGTGTGGAGAAATACAATGGATTTCTGTATATTCATTTTTATCCCACAATCTTATTGAATTTATCAGTTTTAGTAGTTTTTTGATGGAGATTTTAGGGTTTTTCATATATAGTTTCATGTCATCTGCAAATATTGAAAATTTTACTTTTTCCTTACCAATTTGAATGTCTTTTATTTCTTTTTGTTGTCTGATTGCTGTGGCTAGGACTTCAGTTCTATGGTGAATAAGTGTGATGAGAGTGGACATCCTTGTCTTGTTCCTGATCTTAGGGGAAAAGCTTCCAGTTTTTCACCATTGAGGATGATGTTAGCTTTAGGTTTTTCATGCATGGCATGACTGCCTTTTCTATAGTTAGCTCTTACCTATAAAGAGGAACCAGTGCTGGACATCCTCATGATGCGAATGCCCCTGTAACTAGCACATTCCTGTTAACCTTGTGGAATGATATGTTCTCCAAGTCCTCCTGTGGAAAATACTTTTCTGGTAGGTTTTCTGGCCTGTTGTATTCACTCCAGTATACCCACTTTCCTGAGCGTTTTATTTCCTTTCTCCGGGGTCAGCTATGACAATTCAGGTATTTCATTTTTACTCAGCACAAGTCATTGCTTTCTCCAGGTCTCTGGTAGTCACCCTACTGGTGAATTTGCTCCATGCCCTTGGATCCTTCCCAGAGTGTTCGATCCTGTATTCTAAGAGAGTACCCCCAAATCAACAAACTCTTCCTATCTATTGTTATACTTAGCAGTTGCACTACCATATTGTGCCAAAGTCTAATTTTGCCCCACATACCACCTGGGATGGGTTCATCTTTGCCAGTCAAGCAGTTAGGGATACAGTCTCAAAATCCCAACTTACACTTGCTTTTTTTAGTCGTTCCTGGTACCACTGTGTCATTTGGGCCTTCTAAGAAGTGGACACTGAGATGAAGACAGGCATATAGCATATAAATGGTTTATGTGGGAGTAACACCTGAGAAAGAAAAAGGCAGAAAGTAGGATTGAGCAGAAAGAGTCAACAGTACCATGATGCAGATCTGACAAAGTCTCTGAAAGCTCAACAGAGAGGTCCAGAGTGAAGATGGCCTATTAGAAGAGTCTTGCATTGGGTAAAAGTCTAGGCCCTTGTGAGACATCTTGCTTCGTCATTAGCTGGGGCTACCACAAGAGGACCCTGACCTGAGCTCAAAAGCAGAGTAAAATAAGTGGTTTTTTTTTGAAGATTTTATTTATTTGAAAGAGATAGCATGCATGCACAAGCGGGGAGAGAGACAGAGGGAGACAGGGAAGCAGACTCCCTGCTGAGCAGGGAGTCCGACAGGGCTCCATCTCAGGACCCTGAGATGGTGACCTGAGCCGAAGGCACACACTTACCCGACCGAGCCACCGAAGCACCCCTAAAATAAATATTACTTACAGTGGACTTAATAAATTAATGAGGCAAATTTTAATGTGGAAATTACTCAGAATATGTTTAGTGTTATTTTAATGTTGTATTTCTCATAGACATAAAGAGAGAGAGCTCTTTCTTTCTTTTAAGCTATTTGAAGTCTTCAATAGACTCTGCCTTAGGGATCTGATGCTCACTGACTTCTAAGAATTGAGAAACGAATATTTTTACTAAGTCTACTTTCACAGCAGTGTGATTTTTTTACGTAGGATCAATAAGAATATTTCCTTCTTTGTACGAGGGTGTAACGGGACAAATCAATTGTGCAACAAGGTTATGCTTGAAGTGTCACATTTGAGAATAATTCTCCTTTAATTGTGTATCAACAAGGGTTGTCTGTACATGGAGACCAGCTCAGGAATGACACTAGCTGTTGACTTTAGCTGTGGAGGCTAGCCAGCTGAGTAATGACCGTTGCCTTGGAGACCAGAGGACCTGGGAACACTGCACTGATTTAAGGATCCTGGCTAATTCCTTTTCATGTAAAGCCTAGATGCCATCTTGGAGGGGAGGTGGGGGAGAGATGGATCTCATGCACTACATGTTTTACCCAAATACCTGAGTGTCACTTAGATTTGTTATTTTTTAGAGGGAGGGCAGTATTGACCCACAAGGGGGTGGTTTGGAAATGTGTAAGGATGGTTAAGGTTGTCAGCATACCAGGAAAGGCTGCTACTGTCATTTTGTAGAAGGAGGTGATGAGAGGGAGAGGGTGCTAAATGCCTGCCAAGCTCTAAGCAGAACTGTCCTACCCAGCATGCTGCTTGAGTTATCATGAGAAATATGAAACGGGTTGTTTAAATCTGCTCTTCATTTGGGTTTAGAGGAGTGGGTTAGCAGCTTGGGTGTTTTTGTTTTTGTTTTGTTTTGTTTTTTCTTTACACACAGCCTGGTGGGTAGGGCTCTTGAGGAAGATAAGATTCGTTTAAATCAAATAAAGAATTACCTTTGCTTCCCATATCTGATTTGTAATATGACCAGTCCTGTTACAGCTATACTTAAAAGCATGGTCAGTCCAAATACAAAAGAATTTTAGCCATATTTTTAAAGTTAGGAATATAGGTTCCGGGAAGGAACAAAAGACATCCTTTAATTGATTTTCTTTAAGATATATTTTTGTCCAGGGTGCCTAACTCATAGATGATCATGTTAGTCACACTGAAAAGCTAAAGTTTTGACCCACTGTTGTGTGACTCAATTCATATCATATTTTGAATGTTTTAACAAGCTTCCAGTGCTTATGTAACCCACATGTAATAAGTTAAAAGTGCTCTTGGAACTATTTCTGATGGTTTCTTTGAAAACACTTTAATTGGGGTGGCCAGCAGCTTTTAACTGCCCTAAAGGGATATTTTGATATGGGAGGCAGGTGGCAACAAAAACAAAAAACCCACTAAAGAGGGTTCTCTTGCCCTCCCTCAAGCCCACTCTCCACCTGTGTTTTTCTTTCTGTTGATCTTTCCAGAAAGCTGTTCTTTTCAGACAAGCATTAAAGTTTCCTGGAGGCAAATAGTGCTTTTTTCTGTAAGTGAAAATAGAAGCAAGGGAAAACAGTTTACAGGAGAAAGTGGAAATGAAGAGGAAAATAAGGTCTAAGAGTCAAGAAGAACAAAAAAGAAGCAAAAGAACAGTGAAAAAAGAGAAAGTAGGGAATTGGAGAGAAATAAATGAAATGGTAATGAGAGTGGATACAAGAATCCAACGGGCATTACCAATGACTTTGTAGTGCAAGCAAAAGGACAGGAATCTTTCTTTAGTACATGAGAAGGAGCTGATTACGGTGTGTGCTCTGTGCTGGAATCTCGGCACTACTTGGGCCTTTGGGAGATAGGAGGGAACAACTGGGACTAGCTGCACATGGTGGCCTCTGTGACAGAAGCTGAGAAAACCAATCCCAATTCCTAGGGAGCAGAAGAGCATGCTGGGTAAAACATGATGTCCAGAGCCAGATCACCTGAGTTTAAATTTATCAGCTGTCTTAGTTACTTATTGTCACATAATAAATTACTTTAAGGCTTAGTGCATAAAATGACACTTATTATCTCACATTTTCTGCAAGACAGGATTCAGGTGCATCTTAGCGAGGTCCTCTGGCTTGGTCTCTCACAAGACTGCAATCAAGGTGTTGGCCAGGGCGTCCATCATCTCAAGGCCCAACTGGGGGAGAGAATCCCTTCCAGGCTCACTCGTGGTTGTTGGCAGACCTCAGCTTCCCACTGGCTGTTGACGGGAGTCATCAGTTCCCTGCCAGTGAGGTGGATCTCTCCCTAGGAAGGTCACAATATGGTGGCTGGCTTCCAATAGCACAACCAAGTGAGAACGGGTGAGAGAAGGCACAGTTTAATCTCAAAAGTGACATCTCATTATTTTGACCATCTTCCTTTGGTTAGAATCAAGTCACTAGGATCCTCCCATGCTCAGGGGAAGGGGATGACCCAAGGGTGTGAATTCCAGAGGTCATCTCAGAGGCTACTTTATCACCCCAGCTGGATAGCCCAAACTACCACATCTAAGTTTCCTTCACTCCAAAATGAGGATAAATAATAGCATTTGTAACATTAAACAACACGATAAACAACGTTAGGGTATTAAAGTATAAAGTAAGATGATGTATGTAAGATGATAAACATGGTGCCTTACGCAGAATAATAATTTTGAAATGCTGACCATTTTTTCTCCTAGGGTTTTCCTTTTCCTTTCTCCCATGCAAGCAGTTGATTTTCTTGGCTCATTCCTGAGCAGTAAGCTATGGCAGAATGGGATGCTACAGGCCTTCTGGTCTTCCTGGTGTGGTTTCCAAATGCCTAGATCCTTACAGTAACAGAAAGTTTGGGATGGAGAACGAATATATGGGAAAAATCATAGGGAAAGAGCAGGTCCCAGGAAGGAAGGTCTTTTTTCCCCTAATTCTTTTGAATAAGCAATTTGGTAAAAATTGTACACATTTGAATAAGCAATTCAGTGAAGGAAAATGGCCAGACTATAATTATGAAGAGGGAAGGTCTCTACAGTATCATTCAGTCCTGCAGTATGTGTTTGATAATCCTTGGATTAAGTAGAATGAAAGTATCCTGAAAAAGCAATAATGGGGATTTCACTGCCTGAAGTTGAGGTTTATATTGAGTTAAAATTTAATATCACTTGGGGTGCCTGGGTGGCACAGCGGTTAAGCGTCTGCCTTCGGCTCAGGGCGTGATCCCAGCGTTATGGGCTCGAGCCCCACATCAGGCTCCTCCGCTATGAGCCTGCTTCCTTCCTCTCCCTCTCCCCCTGCTTGTGTTCCCTCTCTCGCTGGCTGTCTCTATCTCTGTCAAATAAATAAAAAATCTTTAAAAAAAAATTTAATATCACTTGGTAGTATTTTTAAAGTCATATATCTCCAGTTAGCAAATTAGTTAACACTGTATTAGAATACTACAGATACTCTGTCATACACTCAAAGCTGTGCTAGGAAAAAATGCTAACTGTTTGGACAGCTTAAAAGTCAATGTTTAATATATTGGGACATTTAGGTATAAAGGGAAATAAAGGACATTTCTCACGTTTGTGCGTTTGATCAGTAACTGGGAATTTTTAAGCACAGATCACAGTGAGAGATGCAATGAAGTATGTGAAGTTTAGGAACTTGTTCTCTCCTTTCAAATTTTCTGTCTTGTTGAGAATTTTTGTGAAAAATGTTTTTTCCCCCCATCTACTTGAGAGCTTCTGTGAAAGGCCTGATTTGCCATACAGTTCTCTTCTAAGGTTTCCCTCCTGATTTCTGAAAATCCACAGGGAGTAGGTCCTTGTTTCACAAACCTGTCCCAAGAGATAGAATAGCACAGTGGTTAGGCCCTAAGACAACACTGCCTGCTAGAATTTGTACCTTGACTCTGCCTTTGTACCTGACTTTCTAGCTGTTTGATCCTGATCAAGTTACTTAGTATCTTTGTACCTCAGTTTTCCTATCTATACAGCAGGAATAATAATAATATTACTTACATGGTTATTGTGAGAACGAAGTGAGATTATCTATGAAAATGCTTGAAACCTAGTAGTTCAAAGGTGTCTGGCTCAAAAAACATGAATGTATTATTATTATTACCTGGAAAAGTGTTGCTCACTTTCCCCCACAAAATCACTGCTTCAGGCTTTTCTGCTTATCACTATCTCATACGTACTTCATCTAGTTTTCTTATCAGAGTAGTAATGCCCCACGGACAGACATGGCTCCTAGCCCTTAATTGCCCAAAGCACAGCTTTGGCGTTTTATAAAACTTTACTAAAGCATTCAAGAGATGATAATACAATTCAGGAAAAGAAACCTAAGATGAAGCATTGGGTGCCATTTCTCCTAGAGTTCAGTAGTCATGCCTTTCAAAAAGCCTTCTTAGCAGGCCTCCTCCTTCCTTTCCCCTGCTTTGTCTCTGTGGCCCAGAGCTTGACTCATTTTCCCCAGATGGATGTCCCTTCACTCCTGCTTTCCCCTCTCAGGAGTGAAGGTCCCCCACTTGCTCTGTCTCCAGCTTTCTCAAGGAAAAGCAAAAAACCAGCCAACGTCATCATAATCTCTGCAGGGATAACACATAGCCTCAAGGAAAATAGAGCACTTTCCTTTCTCATTGTCTCATGCATTCCATTTCCATTTTCTCCTTTGCTTTGCTTAACCTAAAGGGCCATAAAAATACATTATTTTACCAAGGAGCTGTCTTTCCCATACAAATTTTCTGCCATCCCTACAACAGGCACAGATTTCACTCTGATTTCATCTATGTAAGACTCCATCCAAAAAACCCCCACCTCTTTATAGTGTGTCACAGTTCCTAAATTAATGTTTTCAGTACAGACGAACGTGGGGGAGATATCAGATCAAAATGGTTAGGCTGTTAGTGTGGGCAATTGCAGCGCATTTCTGCAAAAGAACCTTTGATAAACTGTATATAGTGTTGTCCAACAGAAATGTAGTATAAGCCACATATATAATTTAAAATTTTCTAGGAAGTAAAGTAAAAAAAAAGGTAAAATTAATTTTGATGTTATATTTTATTTAGAAAAATATGTCCAAAATATTATAATTTCAGCATGTAATCAATAAAAACATTAATGATGTAGTTTACCTTTTTTTCATGCTACATCTTATAGAAGTCCAGCGTATGTTTTACATTTAAAGTGGCTATCTGTTTGGACCAGCTACAATTTGAGGGCTCAATAAGCACATTTGTTAGTAGCTACCGTATTGGACAGCATAGAGTCATACTTCGTAATTGCCCCTAATGGGACAGTGTGATCCTTCACTGACTAAGAGTTGCTCCTGAGGGAGTTAATTTCTTCTGGCAGGCTGGCATTCCAGCTAAGCTTGCTTCTGTAGCCAGAGAAAGGCCTCAGGCAGAGAGATGCCAGTGCTTGTGCTAAAAAGCCATTAGGGGAACAGTCCAACAAGGTAGCCTCTGCAGAGGCCAAGGGACGTGGTCGCAGTATCAACAGTGTTCGGTCTGTCCTTTTGAAACAGTAGCTGGCACTGTTCTATTCCAGGGCAAGTTAAAAATGGCTAAACTGCAGATCAGGAAAATTACTGAACAAATGTTCTTTCTTCTCCTCAACAAGAAAAGGGTCTTGGCTCATGAATAGGAAATGAAAATGTACTGAGTTTTTTTTCCTTATACTCTCTACTTTCCCCATTTCAAGCCTGCAGGTAGATAGAGACCACTTTCCTCAGGGAAAGTTAGTGATAGGTCTGGAAATAGAAACCACTTGGCCTAAGATTTTGCTGGCTTTTGTTTTCTGCAGGCAGGAACACCTGGAGGGGAGAATGCTGTAGTGGAGGGGGAAGAGAGGCTCACATAGTGAGAGGAAGAAAGCTGGAGGTGAGTAAGTCTGCAAGTATGGGGAACTTAAGCCCCATTCAATGGTGGTGCCTTGTTGTGGGAGGAAAGGTAGGATGGCAGGATTGCAAAAGAATGACTCTCAGGGCACCTAAGGTGGGAGGACCCCAGGTTTGCCAAGATTTCATTGCCTTTAAGCCTGGCACAGAAGTCAAGTGCCCATGGGAATCTCTGCAGTGATGTACCAAAGATTAGATGGGGCCTTTCTGGAGATTTCTCTGGGTAAGACTTCTGGACATCTGCAGGGCCCTGGACCCTAATAAATTTGGATTCAATTTTTTTCTTTTGGATTTGATATTTAAAGGTATCAACATTATCTTTTAAAAGCTTTCAGGAGGTTTGCTGGAAGTATAGGCAGGATTAAAAAAATTTTAATTTTTAAAAATTCTCTCCTTTCAAATTTTCTGTCTTATTGAGAATTTTTGTGAAAAATGTTTTTTCCCCCCATCTACTTGAGAGCTTCTGTGAAAGGCCTGATTTGCCATACAGTTCTCTTATAAGGTTTCCCTCCTGATTTCTGAAAATCCACAGGGAGTAGGTCCTTGTTTCACAAACCTGTCCCAAGAGATAGAATAGCACAGTGGTTAGGCCCTAAGATATTTAAAATTTTTTTTTAAATTTAAAAAATTTTTAAGATATTTAAAATTTTTTTTAAATATCAGATTTTATGAAACCAGTATAAAAATTTCACTTTTCACACTCTAAGGCTGTCCCTATATATCTGTTTTTCTGGCTTCCTATTTTAAAAAAAGAACATTTTTATTTCAAATAGTTGATATTCTCACACATGCATACATGTATAATGAATTATACACTCCAAAAATAAAAATAAGACCTTGAGGCAGTAGCTAAAAAATTACATATGCATTTTAAGCAAGTTGAGAGAATATTTAAGTAGAAGCATCCTTATTATTGCTGCTATTTATGAATTCTAAAATTTTGTTTTCCTTTAATTTTAAATAAACATACTTTCAGGCTTACAATCTATAAGAATAGTGCCACAAATTTGTATATGTCTTTAAACAAGATTTCTCACATTTAACATTTTGCCACACCTGCTTTATCATTCTCTCTCTCCACATACACAAACATATGCACACACATCTCTCTCTCTGTCTTCACCACCTCCCTTTTGTGTGTGTGTGTGTGAGAGAGTCATTTGAGAAGAAGCTTTAAAAATTGTGTCTTTACCCTTAAATACATTAGCATTTATTTTCTAAAGACAAAGATATTCTCTTATGTAACCATAACATGGTTAGAATAGGGAAATTAACATTCACAAAATACTACCATTTTATCTATAGACATTAGGCAACTTTTGCAAATTTACCAGTCCTTGATGGCAAAAGGAAGTCCTAGATCATATGTTGCTTTCAGTTGTCTTGTTTCTTTTGTCTTTCTAGATCTAGAATACTCAGTTTTTTTTTGTTTATTTGTTTGGATTTTTTTTTTCCTTTTTTAAGATTGACATCTTTGAAGAGCATGGGCCAGTTATTTTGTAGAATGCCCTTCAATTTGGATTTGCCTGATGTTTTTTCATGATGAAATTTAGGTGATGTGTGCATTTTGGTAGGAAAGCCCCAAAAGTGATGATGTGCTTTTTTTCCTCAGTGCATTTTGTTAGGAGGCACATGATGTCAATTCCACTGAGTCTTATGAAATAAATATCAGCTAACCTGTGTTTAATCTAGTGATATAGAGACTTACATTATGGCACAACTTTTGTTACATTGTCCTTAATTGGTAAGAAACAACTCAGGCGCTGATACTTTGAATAGCACTCTTAGAGTCTACATTTGTTTATTATATTCCCAGTGTCCATTTCTCAACTTGTCTCTTTCACAAGAGACTTTAATTTTCTCTCTGGGGTTGCTTCTCAACCTGAGGAAACCAACTCCATCCCTTTACCCAAGCAGAGGAGCATGTGAGTAAGGTCAATGCAGCATTGCATTCCCCTGCAGTCAGTATTGTTTCAAGGATAAGATGTTACCAAGGCAGTCTTATTATAGGATGGAGGCCAACCTGAGATCAGTGGTGGCCAGTGAAGGAGGGAACAATTGAACAACCTAAAGAGAACAGATACACTACTGACTTTACAAATGTGGAGATTAAGTCTGATCTGAAACCTGCTTATGAGCTGTTTAGCAGCCATTCTAAACCAAGGTTTATACTATCTTCTATTTTTGATTGTGAGGGATGCTATTGTCAGAACGTTTGCTACAGGCATTTAGTTCCTAAAGCTGGGGACGGTAAATATTTTGTGATGTAAAGAATAGCTGTGAATAATAAGGAATTGTCTTAGTTAAAATGCTAATAAGATTTCCCAGCTGAGAATCACTTTTAGTGTTTTAGGTTTGGATTGGAATTTTTACTTATTTTGAACTGAAGGTATTCTGTGCAGGGATTATGTATGGGTACCTCTGGACAGTGTGTTTATAACTAGTGTCTGTTTTGATGGTCAGGGCTTATTTTGTCCTAGTTATTAAATGTTTTGCATATTACCCCAGAATTCCCTAGAATACCTCTACGTACTGCTATGTCTAGGGTGAGGCTTAGTGCTGAGCTTCAGTATTTTCAATGAACTCTTCCCCAAATCCTAATTGTATCTGCAAAGTCCAAATGAGGGAACTTCTATCTTGGTTTCCTGAGTTTATATTCCAACCTGTCTTCTTACTGGCTTAAACTCTATCCTCTTGGCTTGGTCTCCTAGACCCTTGGCAATTTCCTCTTCCCAGAAACTAGAGCCCAGTCACCATCATCATGTCAATGATTGGAGGACTCTCTTGATCAGGTATCCTGAGAGTACTGCATTTTGCCTATCTCTCAAAAATGCTCCCAGTAGACATTGTTGTAGCTACACAAAACCACCTGTGGAGCTCCCTACAGTAAGGATGCCATCCTTGACTGACTGTGAGCTTGTTAACCTCATCTGGGTACTGAGATTTGGTCTGATGCTTGCCTCCCACCAGGAGGCCAAGTCCTGCAGCACATTTAGTACATCCAGTCCGGCTCACTCCAATCTTATGCTGCTTTTTCTGTGTTTGCTCTACCATGCCTCATGCCTCACAGGTTATGACGGTCTCCTCAGGAAATAACTAAGGCTCTTCACCCTTCCAAGCCATTTTATTCTTCATCAGAGATAAAAGTGGAGAGATTCTTGGGTAGTTACTGGTAGTAGGTAACATATTAAACTATAGAAAGGAGATGTAAGACAATTATCTAGGTAGAGAAATTTATGTTCAAAAACTAATAGAGGAAAAAGAGGTGAGGTTTACTTTATTTATAGTTACTAAAATTAGCTTCTTATATTGATATTGTCATTGAGTGTTCCTAAATATTTGGTGAAGAAGGTTCCTAAATATTTGCTTTTAATCTGAGGTATTTTTTTATTATTTATTGAGGTATAATTGATAAATAAAATTATAAGATATTTAAAGTATACAACTTACTGTTTTGATCTATGAACACACTGTGAGAGGATTTCCCTTTTGAGTTTATTAACCTATCCATCACCTCACTTATTTTATTATTTTTTTTTTTGGTGACATTTAAGTTTTATTCTCATAGCAAATTTCAATTATACAATACATTGTTCTTGAATTTTTTTTTTAGTGTAGTCTCTACAACTAATGTGGAGCTTGAACTCACAACCTCATGGTCAGGAGTCACATGCTCTACTGACTGAGCCAGCCAGGTGCCCCACAATACAGTGTTACTAACTGTAGTCAGCATGTTATACGTTAGATCCTGATACCTTATTCATTTTATAATGGAAGGTTTGTACCCTTTGCCATCCTCTACCTATCTCCACCCCTCAGTTCCTGGCAACACTTTTCCACTCTGTTTCTATGAGTAAGACTTTTTTTTTTTTTTTTAATTCCACATGTAAGTGATACACGTAGTGTTTGTCTTTCTCTGTCAGGCTTATTTTACCTAACTAATACTCTCCAGGTTCCTCTGTGTATTCCAAATGGAAGGATTTCCTTCTTTTTTAAGGCTCAGTTATACTCCATTATTGACATATGCCACATTTCCTTTATCCAGTCACTGGACACTTAGGTTGTTTCCATACCTTGGCTATTGTAAATAATGCCCCAATGAACATGGGGGTAAAGATATCTCTTTGAGATAGTGATTTTGTTTCCTTGGATGAATAACTAGAAGTGAGATTGCAGGATCATACAGTAGTTCTGGTTTTAATTCTTTGAGGAACCTCTGTACTGTTTTCCATAGTGGCTGTTTAATTGCCAGAGGTGTACAAACACCACCCTTTACACCATATCCCTGTCAGCATTTGTTGTATCTTGTCTTTTTGATAATAGCTACCCTAACAGGTATGAGGTATTAGGTCATTATGGTTTGGTTTGCATTTCCCTGATGTTTAATGATATTCAGCACCTTTTCATGTACCTGCAAGCCATTCATATGTCTTCTTTGGGAGAAATGTCTATTCGGGTCTTTTACCCATTTTGCTTTTTTTTTTTTTTAAGCTATTGAGGTATATGAGTTCCTCGTATATCTTGGATCTTAACTGCTTATTGGCTATATGATTTGCAAGTATTTCCTCCCATCGTATTCTATAGGTTGCCTTTATTTATTTATTTATTGGCTCCATACTGGTCATGGAGCTCAATGTGGAGATTAAATTCATGACCCTGAGATCAAGACTTGAGCAGAGATCAAGAGTTAGACACAACCGACTAAGCCACCCGGGCACCCCTACTTTTTTGTTTTTACTGATGGTTTCTTTTCCTATGCAGAAGCTTTAGTGTGATGCAGTCCCACTTGCTTATTTTTGCTTTTTTTTACCTTTGCTTTTGGTGTGAAATCCAAAAACCATTTGCCACATTCAAAGTCAAGGAGCTTACATACGTATATTGTTTTCTAGGAGCTTTATGATTTCAAGTCTTATGTTCAGGTCTTTCATCCATTTTGAGTTGATTTTTGTGTATAGGATAAATTAGGGATCCAGTTTCTTTCATTTACATGTAGCTATCCAGTTTTCCCAACCTTTTAATGAAGAGGCTATTGTTTATTTTGACTCCTTTGTCAGAAATTAATTGACCATCTCTGTAATTATTCATTTCTGGACTCTGTATTCTGTTCCATTGATCTATGTGTCTGGTTTTATGCCAGTACTATACTGTGTTGATTACTATGGCTTTGTGATATAATTTGAAATCAAGAAATGTGATGCCTCCTGCAGTATATTTTGTTCTTCTTCCTCAAGGTGCATTGGCTATTTAGGGTCTTTTGTGGTTTCATACAAATTTTAGTATTATTTTTTCCATTTCTCGGGAAAATTTCATTGGAATTTTGATATGGATTGCATTGAAAGTGTGGATTGCTTTTTAACATTTTAACATTTAACATTTTAACTATATTGATTCTTGCCATCAATGAATATAGGATATCTTTCCATTTATTTATGACTTCAGTTTCTTTCATCAGTGTCTTATGGTTTTCAGGGTGCAGATCTTTTACCTCCATGGTTAAATTTATTCCTAAGTATTTTATTCTTTGTGATGCTATTGTAAATGGGATTAATTTCTCTTTCTGATAGTTGATACATAGAAATGAAACATTTTTGTATATTGATTTTGTAGACTACAACTTTACTAAATTTGTTTATTCTAACAGGCTTTTGGTAGATTCTTTAGGATTTTTTATATATGATATTATGTTATCTGCAAATGGAAATGATTTTATTTTTTCCTTTTCCAATTTGGGTATTTTTTATTTCTTTTTCTTGCCTAATTGCTCTGACTAGTACTTCTAGTACTATCTTGAATAAAATTGGCATTCTTGTCTTGTTTCTAATCTAGGAGGAAAAGTCTTTAGCTATTCACTATTGAATACAATGTTAGCTGTGGGCTTGTCATGTAGGCTTTTATTATGTTTACATATGTTTCCACTATACCCAGTTTATTGGGTGTGATATCATGAAAGGATGTTGAATTTTTTCAGGTGAGTTTTTGCATTTATTGAGGCAGTCATATGATTTTTATCCTTCATCTTGTTAATGTGATGTGTCACATTGATTTGTGGGTGTTTATCCATCCTTGCAACCCCGGAATAAATCCCACTTGATTATGGCATCATATGATCCTTTCTATTGTTGAACTCTCCTAATATTTTATTGAAGATTTTTTCATCTATGTTCCTCAGTGATATTAACCTGCAATTTTCTTTTCTTGTGGTGGTCTTGTCTGGTTTTGGTATCATGGTAATGCTGGCCTTGTAACATGAGTTTGGAAACGTTCCATACTGTTCTATTTTTTGGAAGAGTTTGGAAAGGGTTGGTATTAGTTCCTCTTTAAATATTTGGTAGAATTCACCAGTGAAGCCATCTGGTGCTGGACTTTTCTCTGTTGGGAGGTTTTTATGTAAAAATTCAATCTCGTTACTCATAATTGGTCTGTTCAGATTTTCTATTTCTTCATGATTCAGTCTTGGTAGGTTGTATATTTCTAGGAATTTATCCATTTCTTCTACATTGTCAAATTAGTTGGTGTATAATTGTTTATAGTAGCCTCTTCTGATACTTCATATTTCTGTGGTATCAGTTGTAACATCACTTCTTTTATTTCTAATTTTAATATATTTGAGTCTACTTTTTTTCTTGGTAAGTCTAGTAAAAGTTAGTCTATTTTGTTTATCTTTTCAAAGAAACCAGTTACTATTGTCATTGATCTTTTCTATTTTCTTTTTAGTCTCTATTTCATTTATTTCCAGTTTAATTTTTGTTATTTCCTTTCTTCTACTAGCTTTGGGCTTAGTCTTTTCTTTTTCTAGTTCTTCAGTGTGCTTGTCCTTCTCTCACAAGCGCTCCAGTTTGACAGCCATTTGTGCCTCTTGATTCTCTTTGTTGGCTTCCATTTTGTGGGTCAGCTTTTCTTGTGCTGTTTTACTGAAGTTGTTCTTTTCTTCTGTTGCTTTTTGAAGCACTTCTTTCTCATGTTCTCGTTTCTCAGCAAACTGCTTCAAGACCTGAGCTTCATGGGACTTGCTTTTTTCTTCTGGAGCTTTTAATTTCTTTTGATTTCCCTCCAGGGAAAGATCCTTCTTCTTTGGAGGGGAAATGGGGAATTCTGGGATGGATTCTTTTGGTTAAGGGCTGAGAATAAACTCAAAAGCTTGGCCTGAGGCCTGCTTCTCCAGTTCTTTCACTGGGATCTCAGAAAAAGCCATGGTGAACAGCAGACAAGAGACAGGCAGTGCATTCTGCAGATTCCACTGGCGAGGAAGACCATGCTTAGTCCGAGCTGCCTAACCATATTCTCCAAGATGGTAAATTTGATGTTATGCATTTTTTATCACAATTTTAAAAACTTTAAAAATATGATGTAGTTTTTCAACTGTGTGTGTAGATTCTGATGTATTGATTAAGGATATGCCACAGCTCATTTCGTAAATCATTTTAACTATGAAGTCACCTTCAAAACTTTATCTGTTTCCTTCCACTAGTAGGAAGTATATAGTCTTTTTTGCAGAAGAGAAAATGTAAACACAAACAAGCAAATCCCTTTCTCTTCCATGTGGTTCATTTCCACATCGCTTTAGAAATTGACTTAACTAAATCAATCCCCAGCTTTTCCTGACTCCATTTCCTTTAAGCTTAGCTTTGAAAGGGTCTGGAGAAGGCATATGAAAAGGTCAGAATCTATCTATTGCTCCTTACCCCATTAGAAAATTTCTATCACTATGTGTGTGCCCTTCCATTATAGGTACAGTACAATTTCACAAGAGTTGATTTGTGAAGGAAAGTGAGGAATAAAAAAGAAATGCAAGTTGAAGGAAACAAAATCACATCTGATATTTAGAAATATTTAGAAGGTTTCTCACAACTATTTTATTTAACATGTTTTCTTGACCTTACTCAAGTTGCTTTTCCTTTATTCTACGCTGGAAGATGACTTCATCTTTACTTTGTTCCTTCCCTTCTTTTAGTTCTTTTATGCTTTATTTATTCATTCATTAACTCATCAGGCATTTGGTGCCTTATCATCTTAATGAGTTTCTTTTAGGTCTTTAGTTCTTCACAACAACCCTATGACATAAGGCGGTCTGTAGATGCAATGTTACACCAGAGAGGAAGAAATGACCAGAGTTATTCTACTGTCAGTAAACTTGAGGGCCTATTATCTGTTTATTATCACATGTACTCCAGTGATTGCCCTCTTCTGGAGTCGATACTTCTCAATTTTCATAGGAAGCTATATTAGAACTATTTCGTTAGATGTTATAAAAGGTTAGAGAGTATGAGGCAGTAGGGAGAGGGTATATTTGTAGTCTGCCAGTAGTGTTTGATCTATCTCTGGTATTTAGAACAAATAGACAATAAATCTTTTTAGTTATTAGGGATCAAGTAACATTTCTTGAATGGCCAATGATGCCATCTTGTATATTGCTATTTTAACTAAGATTCCAGAGTATGAAGATAGAAAAGTTTTTTGAATGTCTATTGTTGCTAGGCATAGTCCTTTTTTCCTTATAATGTTATGATGTATGCATAATTTATAATCCTCTTTTATGTGAATAAGAGAATTGAATTTGGGTAACTGGCTCAAGGTCATCCAACCAGTAAGTGAAAGACAGGGGATCTAAACCTAAAATAATCTGTCTCCAAAGTGTCTCTAAGCTTTCTATCTTGATGATTGGCCAAATTTAAAATACTTACTAGCTACAATTTTATCTCAAGAGGAATAATTTTATGTACTATACCAATTTCACTTCAGGCATTCATAGATTGGCACTTTTAACCCTTTTTCTTGACACAAAGACATTTTCTCTTCATAAAGACATTTGCATGAAAATGAGCTAATCCATGTTGTGGTCCTTTATCTGTTTAATCCACATTATAGTGGTTTATCTGTTCACATTTTCCTTATTTCTTACCTGAAAGCATAAGCCTTGATGTGCTGAAAGACGACAAATAAAGAATTTGATCAAAAACCAGAGGAGAAAGCTGGAGCTAAGAGTCCCTGGAAACCAAAATGTGTTGAGTCAAGAGGAATGACATTGAAATGAGTAATGGTTGTTTTCACTGACAAGCACAGTCTCTGGGCATCTGCCTGTGGTGAAAGACATGGTAAAAGCAGGGACATTTTAAGTTTGTTAGTGTGCAACACTTAATGTTTGGAAATCGTGCTCTACGTCACGTGAAACATTCCTAAGTGTACCCATATGTCTCATTAAATGTAATATCTGCACAGTGAACAGGATGTAAATGCTTTTTATAGTTTCATTTTTGAAATTGTTTAGTTCTGATTTCTAAAGAATCATTGTGCTTACTAGAGAATTATTTTGAAATGAGACAATCTAATCTGCAAATTGTTCTGGGTCCTTAAATTGTTATTAGTATTAAATTTAACAATATATGAAATAAACATAACGTTTATTTTGTGAACATTTTTTTGTTTTGTGTTTGGAGTCAGTAACTTTTGTTTTGCAAACCAGAACAATGCTTTTTTAAAAGGATCTTTATTGATATATCATTTACATACAATTCACCCATTACATTGTACAGTTCAGTAGATTTTAGTATATTCACAGATAAATGCTACAGGCACAACAGTGGATTTTACAGCATTTTCATCACCTCGAAAAGAAACCCCATCCACTTTAGCTATTACCCTCCCTACTTGTTTCCCTTCACTCCCTCTTTAGCCCTAGGCAACCACTAATCTACTTTTTATCTCTATAGATTTGTCAATTCTGGATTTTCTATATAAATGGAATAATATAATATGCAGTCTTTTGTTACTGGGTTCTTTTACTTAGCATAATGTGTTCAAGATTTATCCATGTTGCAGCATGTATCAGTAGTCTATTACTTACTATGGTTGAATAATAATTCCATTGTATGGATAGACCACATTTTGTTTATCCATTCCAGTTGGGACATGTGAGTTATTTCCACCTCTTGCCTATAGTGAATGGTATTGCTTAAATATTTGTGTACAACTACTTTCAATTCTTTTGGGTATATATGAGAAATGGAATTACTGGATCATATGGTAACTCTGTGTTTAAATGTTTGAGGAACTGGTATTCCAAAGTGGCTGCAGCATTTTATTCTTACCAGCGGTGTATGAGAGTTCTAATTTTTTGCACATCTTGTCAACACTTGTTATTATCTGGCTTTTGATTCTAATGTTCTAGTAGGTATGAAGTGCTATTTTGTGGTTTGAATTTATATTTCTCTGATAACTAATGATGTTGAGCATCTTTTTATGAGCTTGTATATTTTCCTTGGAGAAATGTTTATTTAAATATTCCATCTCCTTTTTTTAAAAAAATGGCTTGTCTCTCTAGTATTGAGTTGTAAAAGTTCTTTGTATACTTTGTTTTTTTGTTTGTTTGTTTCAAAGATTTTATTTATTTATTTGAGATAGAGAGCAAGAGAGAGCATGAGCCAGACAACAGAGGGAGAGGGAGAAGCAGGTTCCCCACTGAGCAGGGAGCCCGACTTGAGCCTCAATCCCAGAACCCTGGGATCATGACCTAAGCCAAAGGCAGATGCTTAATGGACTGAGCCACCCAGGTGCCCCATGTATACTTTGGATACAAGTCCCTTATCAGATATAGATTTATTTTTTTGTCCATTTTGTGGGTTGGCTTTTTACTTTCTCAGTGGTATTCTTAGGAGAACAGACATTTCTGATTTTGATGAAATTTAGTGTATCTACTTTTCTTTTGTTGCTTATGCTTTTGATGTCATATCCAAGAATCTTCTCCACATCCAAGGGGACTTATGCTTTGGTTTCTTTTAAGAGTTTTATAGTTTTACAATTATGTTGTTGATCCATTTTGAGCTATTTTTTGTATATGGTGTGGGGCAAAGGTCCTATGTTTTGCATGTGGCTATCCAGTAATTCCAGCTCCACCTGTTGAGATACTCTCTATTAAATGGATTTGAAGCCCTTGTCAAAAATCAGTTGGCAATAGACACATGATTGTATTTCTTTACTCTTAATTCTATTCCATTCATCTATCCATTTATCCTTTTGCAAGTACCACATAGTTTTGATTACCATTGACTTGTAGTAAGTTTTAAAATCAAGAAGTGTAAGTATTCCTACTTTGTTCCTCTTTTCCAAGATTATTTTGTCTACTCTGGGTCCCATGTAATTTTGTATGAATTTTAAAATCTGTCACTTTTTACAAAGAAGTTAGCTGAAATTCTCATAAGTATTGTGTTGAATTTGTAGGTCAGTTTGGGGTATATTGCTATATTAAGTCTTCCAACCCATGATCATGGATGTTTTTTCCATTACAATTGATTTTTGTATATTATCTTTGTATCCTGAAAACTTGCTGAATTCATTTTTTTTAACATTTTTAATTTAAATTCAGTTAATTAGCATATGATATATTATTGGTTTCAGAGGTGCAGATTCATCAGTCTTATATAATACCCAGTGCTCATTGCATCACATGCCCTCCTTAATGTCTATCACCCAGTTACTTCATCCCTTTACCACCCTCCCCTCCAGCAACCCTAAATTTGTTTCCTATGATTAAGAGTCTCTTATGGTTTGTGTCCCTCTCTGGTTTCATCTTGTTTTATTTTTTCCTCTCTTCCCCTATGATCCTCTGTTTTGTTTCTTAAATTCCACATCAGTGAGATCATATGATCATTGTCTTTCTCTGATTGACTTACTTCGCTTAGCATAATACCCTCTGGTTCCGTCCATTTCATTGCAAATGGCAAGGTTTCAATTTTTTTGATGGCTGCATAATATTCCAGTGTCTGTGTGTGTGTGTGTGTGTGTGTGTGTGTATGTGTGTGTGTGTGTATACCACATCTTCTTTATACATTCATCTGTNTTCATTGCAAATGGCAAGGTTTCAATTTTTTTGATGGCTGCATAATATTCCAGTGTGTGTGTGTGTGTGTGTGTGTGTGTGTGTGTGTATGTGTGTGTGTGTGTATACCACATCTTCTTTATACATTCATCTGTCAGCGGACATCTGGGCCCTTTCCAAAGTTTGGCTATTATGGATATTGCTGTTATAAACATTGGGGTACAGGTGCGCCTTTGGGTCACTACGTTTGTATCTTTGGGGTAAATACCCAGTAGTGCAATTGCTGGGTCATAGGGTAGCTCTATTTTCAACTTTTTGAGGAACCTCCGTACTGTTTTCCATTTCTTTTAGTTTTAATCGTTTTTTAGTGCATTCCTTATGATTTCTTTGATTAGAGATCATTTTACTTCTTCTTTTCCAATCTGGATGAATTTTTTTTTCTTTTTCTGATCTAAATTGCCCTGGCTTGAACCTCCAGTACAATGTTGAAAGAAGGCCATTCTTGTCTTGTTGCTGATCTTAGGGGGAGGACATCTAGTCTTTCACCCTCTCATGTGATGTTATCTATATGTTTTTTTGAAGATGGTTTTATCAAGTTGAGGAAGTCCCTTGTATTCCTTGTTTGTCTTGTGTCTTTAGCATGAAAAGTTACTGGATTTTGTCAAATGCTTGTGTTTCTTTAGATAATCATGTGATTTTTATTTTTCATTTTATTGATGCGATGTATTACATTAATTGATTTTCAGATGTTAAACTAACCTGGCATTCCTGGGGTAAATCCCACTTGGTCATGGTGTATAAGTTTTTAAAAAATAAGTTAACGAATTCAATTTGCTGGTATTTTGTTGGGGATATATGTTTCCATATACATAAGAGATATTGGTCTGTAGAGTTTTGTTTTTTTTTTTTTTTCCCTCGTGATGTCTTTGTCTGATTTTGGCATCAGGGTAATACAAGGTGATAGTTAGGAAGTGTTTCCTCCTCTTATATTTTTTGGAAGAATTTGTGAAGAATTGGTATTAATTCTTTGTTTGGTATAATTCCCTAGTGAAGCCATCTGGGCTTGGCTTTCTTTGGGTAGGTTTTGGTTGATAATTCTTTTCCTCAATTATTATAGATCTTTTGAGATTGTCTTTTTCTTCATGAGTCAATTCAGTAGTTTGTGTGTTCCTAGAAATTTGTTATTTCATCTAGGTTATCGAATTTATTGGCATACAGTTGTTTATAGTATTCCTTTATTTATTTATTTATAAAGATTTTATTGATTTATTTGAGAGAGAGAGTGAGAGAATGAGTGAGGGGAGGGAAAGAGAAAAGCAGGCTCCCTGCTGAGGAGGGACCCTGGGATCATGACCTGAGCCAAAGACAGATGCTTGACAGACTGAGCCACCCAAGCCACCCCATAGTATTCCTTTATAATACTTTTTTTCCCTATAAGTATGGTAGTAATATCCTTTATTTTGTTTCTGTTCTAGTATTTTAAGTTTTTCTATTTTTTTCTTGGTTAATCTGTTTATAGGTTTGTCAAACTTGTTGATCTTTACAAAGAACCAGGTTTCATTTTTATTGATTTTGCATTATTGTTTTTATATTCCCTATTTCATTAATTCTTTCTCTAATTTTTATTAATAATTTTTATTTTTTGCTTCCTTTAGATTTAATTTGCTCTTCTTTTTCTAATGTTTTAAGGTGGAAGCATAGGTGTATTATTTGAGCTCTTTCTTCTTTCTACATATAAGCATTTGCAGATATAAATTTTTCATTAAGCACTACTTTAGATAAATCCCATAAGTCTTGTATGTTGTGTCTTTATTTTCCTTCACCTTGGAACATTTTCTGTTTTCTTATTTGATTTCTTCACTGACCCATTGATTATTCAGGAAGTCTGTTGTTTAATTTCCACATATTTATGGATTTTCCTAATTTTTTTTTCTGTTCTACTTTCATCCCATTTCGATTGGAAAACCTACTTTGTATCATTTCTGTCTTTTTAAGTTTTTGAGATTTGTTTTGTGGACTAGCATATGATCTATCCTAGAGAATCTTCCTTATGTGCATAAGAAGAATATATATTCTGTCATTGTTGGGTGAAATATCATATAGATATCTGTTAAGTCTAGTTGATTTATAATGTTGTTCCATTCTTCTATTTCCTTGTTAATCTTCTGCATAGCTGTTCTATCCATTATTAAAAGTTGAATATTGAAGTCTCCAACTATTATTGAATTGTCTTTTTCCTTTCATATCATTCAGCTAATAACTTTTATAATCTCAATTTTTTAAGGCACTCAAATATCACAGACCAAGATCACTATGCCTCTGGTGCTCAGTGGGG
Organism: Ailuropoda melanoleuca; assembly: GCF_002007445.2. Taxonomy (NCBI): domain Eukaryota; kingdom Metazoa; phylum Chordata; class Mammalia; order Carnivora; family Ursidae; genus Ailuropoda; species Ailuropoda melanoleuca. Next base: position 147,603,603 of record NC_048219.1, read on the forward strand.
AAACGTGCAAGGTAAAAGGTCTCGAGACCACTGATAAGGTCTGAATGTTTTGACAGATATGAACTTATTTTGTCAAGATTATTTACTCTGGATTTGGATCCAGACCTCTGGATTTCCAGTGATCTAATTTCCAATGATTGAGGATGGTGGCTAAATTCTGGCTGCAAGAAGAAGAGAAAGAGAAAGATTTTTTAGCTTACCAAATGCCAGAAACAGGGAGAAATTCAATTTATGAACTGGGGGTAAAAAGAGACTGATTTCTTCCTTAGATATTATGTGTAGAGGCAACAAAACAAGAAAAGAATAAGAAATTATCACAATAATGTAATTTATTGTTTGGGAGTAAAACTGAGTAATTCACGAAGAAACTGTATTTGTTTCCATTAAATCCACTTACCTTCCAGTCACTATTGCTGAACTTAGATTCTCAAGAGGTATGATAATGAAAACATCCCTGGTCAAAGACATTCTTTATTTCTAAACAGGACTTCTATCCTGAGTCTTTTTCCACTTTTCTTTCCGTATGAGTGAGGCATAGTTCCGTCTTTTATGACTATCCCTTGAAATTACTATAAGACCTAGGTCTGGGCATCCAGGTGAGGTCCTTTCTTTCTTTGGGGGTTGTCCTCTTATCCCCTTAGCTAACTATGGTCAAAGATGTCCCAAAACAAAAGGCTGGATCCCCAAATGTTTGCCAAGAGAAGAAAAATTGCAGGATGTAATGCCATATTTCTGTGATCCTTTAATTCCATCCACAAAATGTTCCATCTGTTTATACTGAGGAAGAGAGTGAGTTCAAGGCATCATTTCATAGTGGCCTTACTGTGTATCCCTAACATGACATTGTGCCTTGATACATGACAGAACCTTTGCTTGCGGCATTTGAAGTGGGAGTGCTGCCGATGATTGCTTTGTCACTAACTCTGGCAAAGGGTCTTGTGGAAAAATACTGTGGATCTTATGAATTTCTTTTTAATATGTTAGTGTTTAAAAATACAACTATAACCAATGAGTAATAATGCTTAACAGACTTTAACTTCTTAGTAATAAACAATATTTAAGCTAAAAAAAGTCTATTAAGAGTAGAATATATGACAAGTTAAGTTTTGACTAGAAGTTACTGTGAAGTAAAGACCTAAGTAATGAGGCCCTACTTAGGGTGGGCTGGTCAGAGAGGGACACTACATAGAAATATCTGGCCCACCTGGAGACATTAAGAGGGTTTTAAGTGCTTAGGGTTCTTCACAAAGTGACAGAGTAGAGAGTAAGTGATGTTTGGAGGGCGCCAAAGAAAACTTTTCTTTTTCCTAATTTGCCTTCAGCTAACTCTGCTCTGTTAACATTAAACTGGGCATCACCAATTTCTGGATCTTAAGACATATAAAAGTAAAAAAGTTACGTATTACCTAATTAATTTTTAAATAACAGCATTTATTATTTTGGGACACTTTCTCAGATTGCATCAACCCATGACAGCAAGTAATGGTGGACATTTATCACTTTTAATGATCCAAATGAGTACTCCCTGTACTTCCTATACTGTTCCCCAGAGTTACTCAGAATAAATCCTTGGGAATGCAGAAATTCTATAGAACATTTACTTTGAGTTGCTTGTAGGACTTGCTGGTTTGAGCCATAAGTCTTCAGAAACTTAGCAATCTTTATAAATAGTTTTACTACCCCAAGTGAAGCAATAATTCCAGGAGGGAATGTCCTTTTGGGGATTCTGATTGCACTCAGAGTTGCCAGAGAGGTGCTATTGATCATAGAGATTAAAAAAAAAGAAAAGTAAAGCTCTGTTCCTGGAGCCCCAAGCTCTGTTAGAACAGGCTGTCCTACATCTAGAGACCCCAAGAAATGAAAGACCAGGCCTTTGGGCATTGTCTCCAGAGTCCTAACCTGTGTTAAGACTGAAGGAGTTAAAGATTATCACAGGAAGTGTATGTGGAACTGTAATATTGTGTGCGTGTTGGAAGGAAGAAGCAAGAAGGAAAGAAAGGAGGGAGCCAATTCCGGATCTTGCATGAGTTTAAAGCTTGAACCTGTATCGAGCAAGTTAAAGCCAAATTCTCAATCTCAAAATCTCAAATGCCCTTTGAGTCACTCAGGACTTTGCTTATAGAACATCAAGAATAAGACAAAAGAAATCCTCAGGCACTGCACCTGCTCAAGCTTCATTCTTGTTTCCTCATATCTAAGATCTGAGGGATTATTTTTACGCTGGGTTAAGGTCTAGAGTAGGTGTAGGCCTGAGCTTCCTTCCAGCTGCCGCTCCTGGGCTTCTTTCACCCATCCTTGCTCTTGGGTTTCTCTAGATGTTACTCTTCAAGGCAGTAAAGAGAGAACTGATCCCTCTGGCTTGATTTGTAATCCCTTTGTTTCTCCCTGTGAGAATCAAATGAGGGGAATGAACTTTGATCCCCATTAAAAATCACTTCCTCTCCCCTCTCTCAACCCTCCCTTCCCTACTGACCTTTTTCCACCATGGTGGTAATCATTGATTGTAATGTTGATGTAACAGTGAATACTGGAGGATCCCATTTCAGCACTGATGTACTGAAGGTCTTGTTCTTGAACTTGGATGAGATCAAGGGAGGCCTCTGCAAGGTCATGTCTCTGTTGCCATAGAAACTGAGAGGAGAAAGTTGTTTGAAATATTAACAAAACAGCAGTTTGGAGGTGATATATTTTTTCTCATGTCATGCTTTTAGGAAATCATAGTATTCTTATGCTTTACAGATGAGAAAATTGAGTCTCAGCCAGATTAAGAGACTTGCCTGAGGTCTCAAAAGGCACAACTCGGGCTTCTTGACTGGACTAGTTTTCTTTCCACCATGCCATGGCTACTACTAAACAGTTTATTATTTTATGTTTTATTTATTTTTATAAAAGGTTGTGACCAAGGAAATTCCCCCACCATAATGTCTGAAGTTATCTGATTCAGGTTAGAAGAATGAAGTCTTGGGAATATTTCCTAGTAGAAAAAGAAGGGAGAGGAAGAAAAAAAAATTAGATTAGGTATTCTATATCAAGGACTATTTATAATAAAGAGCTGGTAGATACCACGTGGTTGTTTTATTAAATACAGAGTGAATTTAAAGATCTACAGGGACTCACTAAAACTGTTGTGTCATTGGATTAGAAAAGAGCACTCACATGAATACAGGGTGTTTTTCGGTTTCTTTTGATCTTATTTTGGTTTGTCAAATACAGTACCTAAATGAACAACTTCTGGTAAATGACTTGTAAGGAGTAGGGTGTAACAAATGATGATTATGAAAAACATCCTTTAGTAAGATGAGTTTAGGAGCACTGCATATGCGTATTTGTCTTTCTTCTCTCCCACAGCCCACTTCCCTTCTTCACCCTGAACTGCTGTCCAAAGGGCCAGAACCAATATGTATTTCTACTAATTGTATATATGTATACTACTTTCTTCACTCTCTTGCTAACCCTGGGTCCTATTAATGCCTTTATAAAATTTTAGCACTCAAATATGGTAAAATTAAATCTTAATTTACAGTTTCCTGAGTACTAATAAGGTTGAGTCTATATTCTGATAATAGTAATAATAATTAATATTTATTGAGTGCATATACCATGACAATTATGAATTAGAATATCTGATCCTCACATTGTAGATCAAAAGACATAGAAGGATCAATGACTTGTCCAAAGTCACTCAGCTAGGAAGTGATAACCTAGACTTGAATCTAGATGGTCTGAGTCTAGAGCCTCGTACTCTTTAGATTATGAGTTATGTTACCTTTTTCTTCATACCTTTATTGTTCATCTGGATTTCCTTTTATGTGAATGATCTGTTTTTCATATCCCTTGTCTTTTGCTTTATTTACATAGCCACTTGATGATGAAATTTTATTACCTAAATGAGAGTGATTTTTTGTTGCTGTTGCTATGTTTCCAATGCCTTGGACCTGTAGCAGATCAAAAGAACCAACTTGTAATAGATCAACAGGAAATGACCAGTAATTTTTAGAAATTCTTGGACTTGTAAAATGATGTAGCAAACCATTAGGGACTATCTTATGTTTTGTTTTGATAATGGAGAAATTTCTGTGTCTTCATTTTCAGTGCCTCAAAATAGTAATTTAAAATGGTTATTATGTTTTAAAAATGAATATTTAGTGGTTAGGCCTACTTAAGACATTCCTAAATTAAGCACTTAAAAAACCCTACTCAATTTTATTTTTTTCCAAGGAGATGTAGTTGCCAAGAATATTTTAATCTATGAGAATATTGCACAATTTTAATTGGCAGAAAACATTTGTACCAACCAAGTTAAAAATTGCTTGAGAGAAGCTTCCAGTAAAATTGTCAATCTGAGATGTTGACTACTTTTTTCCCTGTTGAAATAGTGAAGGTCACACATTCAGTTAGTATGTTTTGGTTAGTTTTACAAAAATGAATACAGACCAACTTCTGCTCTTTCTCTTCATTTTTCTGGATTAATTTGTTCACAGAGTTTTTGCCTATCAGTTAAATTCTTTATTTAATTGCTTTTTAAAGGAATACAGAAAAGTGATCAGCTTGACTTCAGTAACATAAACTAGCCAGAATAAACACACACACATATATGCACACACTTACTCACCGACACACACTGCCTTGTGTTTGAAACCAAGTGAATATTTCAAATATTGTTCTCAGTTGTTTGAGTCTAGAATTATATGACAACTGAAATTATTCTATTAAAACAGGAAGTAGAATGAAACCAATGCTCAAATATTGGCTAACCATGGACATTTCTTTGGAAATGCTTAGCTCACATTGTTGCTATTATGTTTGTGGTGTGCCTGCCCTAAGTACAGGTGAAAGACGGAAGGATTTGCTTGGCTGGTATCGCCAACACTGGATGTTGGCCCAAACTGAGGATGGATCTCCTTCCCATTCCTGAGAATGGCTATACAGGCAGAGTCCCCTGGGCTCAGGCCACCCCTTTCCTTCTATCTACTCCAGCCTAGGATTGTCTCACCCTGTGTCTTTCTTTTTCTCTTGCTTTTTCAAAAGCATCTCTTCCGTTGCTCATTTTCTTACTATGTTTTAATGTAGATTCTATGGAAGCAAGAGGAAAAAGGTTGAACAGAGGTAGGAAAAGAGTAAGCCTATAAGCCACTAAAGTAGCTGCTGTTTCCTTTCTTACCCTTGTTCTCTTTTAGCCCCAGGACTGGTTCAGATTGTTGGAATGTTTCCCTTCATTTCTCAAAACCTACCCCTTTTCCCATTTAGCTTCTTACAAAGAGACTATGTCCCATATGCTCTTATGAAATGCTTTAGGATTCTTCTGAACATAAGGCATATTTTACTGCATAACCCTGCCCTTACCACCTATGTCCTCTTCATCTTTTCTACTAGCATTGAAGCAGAAAAATTAGAAAAAAAAAAAACTAGGTATGTAGCAAGCAGTCTTTTAAGTCACATTTTGATTTATTCATTTATTATTTTTTAGCTTTATTACAGTATAATTGACAAACTTTTAAGGTATTTGAAGTGTAAATTACGGTGATTGATATACATATGCATTATGTAAGTCACATTTTATCTTTAAATCACATTTTATCTTTAACTATTAAAACTGTGAGAAAAGCCACAAAAATAGTTCTAAGCCTGCTTTAAGAACAAGAGAAAAGGGTAAATGCTGTGAGATTGCTGTTTCTCTCATTTGGCCTGAGAAAAACCTGAGGCAGAAACAAAAGACATAGTATCAAAAGTAGAAGTAACTTGGCTAATTCTTGAGGCTTTCAGGAGATAAGGAAGGGGTGACAGGGTACTCACCAAGACGATGGCCTTATGTATCATTATTCCAGTTCTCAAGAACTCCACCAAGCCATGTTCTGTTGGAGCCCCTCCCCAGGACATGAGAACTGCATCCAAAACTTGGATTTGGGGTGTGAAGAGGTCTCGGGGAACAAATGGATGGAACCACAGGCGAGTCTACTCTGTTGGTATGTTTTGTTTGGTGAATATGCTGGTCGGGTGGCTTGCTTCCTTCCTTCCTTCCTTCCTTCCTTCCTTCCTTCCTTCCTTCCTTCCTTTTTCCCTTCCCTTCCCTTCCCTTCCCTTCCCTTCCCTTCCCTTCCCTTCCCTTCTCTTCCCTTCTTTAATTTGAAGGCTTTCAGGTGTGGAGTCTTCAGTTTACCACTGACGCCACCACTGCCTGTTACTAAATACACAACAGTTTCAGTTATTTATGTTGGCTGCCCAATCCTGAAGACATTCATGATCCTGATTACGACCCCGTAGCTGGAAATGAAGTATGGGGAGATGTGTTTTTACTTCTTCCTAGGAGTTTGGTAGGGTGAGGCCTATTATGGCTAAATCTTAGGAGAAAGGGGAAAGGGCTTCTCCAAAGCTCTGTAAATGTTTTTATTTTATTTTTTTAAATTCATTTCTTTTTTTTTTTTTAAGATTTTATTTATTTATTCGACAGAGATAGAGACAGCCAGCGAGAGAGGGAACACAAGCAGGGGGAGTGGGAGAGGAAGAAGCAGGCTCATAGCAGAGGAGCCTGATGTGGGGCTCGATCCCATAACGCCGGGATCACGCCCTGAGCTGAAGGCAGACGCTTAACCGCTGTGCCACCCAGGCGCCCCTAAATTCATTTCTGAAGCTAGCTTCATAGATTGTATTCTCCACCGTTGTTTACCTTTTTAATACACAGACCTTCATTTTGTTCCATACTGGCAGTGTTCATGCTGAAATGCTGAAAGCAGTTGCCTACAGGAATGTATATATTTACATTTATGTATTTATTGTTCTTTTGAAAAACCAATAACAACAAAATAGAGCAAATTCTGACACATACGTACACCCACATAAAAGTTAAAAATAGAACTATCCTGCAACCCAGCAATTACACTGCTAAGTATTTACACAAAGAATAAAAAAAAATACTGATTCGATGGGATATATGCACCCCTATGTTTATAGCAGCATTATCTACAATACCCAAATTATGGAAAGAGCCCAAGGGTCCATTGAGGAATGAATGGAAAAAGAAATTGTGGCATATTACTCAGATATCAAAAAGAATGAAATCTTGCCATTTGCAATGATGTGAATGGAGCTAGAGTGTATTATGCTAAGTGAAACAAGTCTGTTGGAGAAAGACAAATACCATATGATGTCACTCATATGTGAACTTTAACAAACAAAACAGATGAACATGGGGGAAGGAGGAAAAAAAAAAGAGAGGAAGGTAAACCATAAGAGAGACTTCACTATAGAGAACTAATTGAGGGTTGCTGGAGGGGTGGTGGGTGGGGGATGGGCTAAATGGGTGATTGGGATTAAGGAGGGCATTTGTTGTGATGAACACTGGGTGTTGGATGATGAATCACTAAATTCTACTCCTGAAAGTAGTATTACACCATGTGTTAACTAACTAGAATTTAAATAACAACTTAAATAGCTCAGCTGTTTAGTTGAGAATTCATTTGTTGAAACAAAAGAATTCATTTGTTGAAAGTTGTAATTTTAAATTTAATTTATTCACAAACATTGCCTATAATTTTTGATATAATGAAGCAAGAGTATTACTGTAAGGAATTTCTGGCTTTGACCTCATTCTTTCCATACCTGGCAATGTATTCTATTTTCTCTTTGCTGTTGGCTTTTATTGGTAGTTTCTGTGAATAGTGTGACTATTTGGCTATAAAGAATCAAAAACTAAAAGAAAAAAAAANAAGTTGTAATTTTAAATTTAATTTATTCACAAACATTGCCTATAATTTTTGATATAATGAAGCAAAAGTATTACTGTAAGGAATTTCTGGCTTTGACCTCATTCTTTCCATACCTGGCAATGTATTCTATTTTCTCTTTGCTGTTGGCTTTTATTGGTAGTTTCTGTGAATAGTGTGACTATTTGGCTATAAAGAATCAAAAACTAAAAGAAAAAAAAAAGACAACATAGAAGGGTCCAAGAAGAGGAGTCTTTTTTTTATTGTTAATTTTCCTGCAGAATCAACCAACCAGTGAACTGTCTTAACTTCATTTCTGGGGAGGAGTTGGGAGAGAGATAGACGTAGATTGAAGAAAAATATCTGATAAAAATAAATCAACAAATTTAGTATTTGGAATGAAAATGAAATTTAATAAAAGTGTTTGTTGTCATGTGAATGAGAGTCTACAGAAATGAATAAAAACTGAAAAATGGTTACAATGGCAAATGTTATGTATTTTACTGCAATTAAAAGATGGAAGGAAAGAGAAATCAGTAAGAAGTGAGAAAAGTTATGAATTGTAATTTGATAGGAGAACTTTAGTTTCTGAAGATTACAATGTTAAGTATGAGAATGGCTATTCAAATAAAGCTAATTGGCATGTGTAAAATCTTCAATGTCAACTACAATTGAGTTTGGATATTTTTCCCCTAGGAACTATGATAATAGTTTAATCAAAACAGCAGGACCAGCAAAGCAAAGGAATAGAAACAAAACTTGTGGCAGAGAATATTCTTGGAAATTGATACCTTTCGCTAGCATCCTGTGCAATTTGAAAGCAGATGTTTTAAGTGGATGAAGATCAATTAAGTGTCTATTAAGAAGCTGTTTTAGGATATTGTATCATTAAGTAATAGCAGTTGCTGATTTTCTTAATTGCAAGTAGGAAATGTGAAGAAGAAATTGGAGTAAAGGGGACATCTTGGAATTATATAATTGACCTATAAAACCTCTATAGTTGTTATAATTCTTTGTAGCTCATTGTACTTTTTAGAATTTCAGTGGTGGGTGTTCTGGGCAGCTCAGTCAGTTAAGCGTCTGCCTTAGGCTCAGGTCATGATCCCAGGGTCCTGGGATCAAGTCCCTCTTTGGGCTCACTGCTAAGCAGGGAGCCTGCTTCTCCCTCTGCCTGCTGCTCCCCCTGCTTGTGTGCTCTCTCTCTCTCTCTCAAATAAATAAGTAAATAAAATCTTAAAAAAAAGAATTTAGCTGTGCTTATCAGTAAGGAGAAGAAACTAAGACAAGGAGGAACCTGGACAGGAAAAACAGGTCTCTCTCCTGGATGATGGCTCTTAAAACTCTTGGAGCTATGGATCCTTTGAAACTGATGAAATTCATTTGCGTATACCCAAAACTGTATATAAAATTAATGTTGAGGGTTCATAGATTGTTTGAAACTTGTCCATGAATCATACAGAGTTCTGTGGATCTAGAGAGAACAGTCTTTGCTCTAAGATTTGCTTTGAGTTGGGTAGTTAGCAGTCTGATCCCCAGAGTAAACTTTGGCTCAGTGGTGGTCCACTTTGGAAGATGGTAGATAGCAGTAGAAGGATTTAGGCAGTGCTGACATGTGAAGCTCAGGAAGCATCAGAATGAGTTCTCCAGATCATCACATTATGCCAAACCACACTCCAGAGTACAGCTGAGAACAGAGGGGGCAGGGTTTCAGCTCTCCATAAATGAACAGTTTCAAATAGTTAACCAGGCTCAGAATCCTCACTAAATAGGACAGCCCTAATAGAACTATAGTACTAAGCCCGAAATTGAGGCAAATCTAGCCTGGGTGAACCCAGTAGGGATTTGAATACTATATGCTACTTGGACGGCCCACTGGAGCTAAGGGCTTATGGTTGCCAAATGGCAAACATTCTGCAACAAATGAAATTTGCAGGCATCAAGGAGGTTCTTTTTGTACTTCATGCCCTGTTTGTAATTACCTTAGGAATTTTTAGAGCTAAAACCTGTGACTGACAATCAGAGACTGTAGTTTGAGTATAGCTAAAAATGTGAGATAGAGTTCATGGTGCCTGTACATTTTATTTCTGGACATGAACTTGGACTGAAGTATGTGGAAGATATTGCAGTAACAATACATTTACATTACTGTTATTGTAAATAACATTTACCCTTTACATAGAAGGCCACACATAAAGCCACTTTGTATAGAAATGGTATCTTAAACACTGCTGTTCTCCATGGGCCAAGGGCAGATTAGAGCCTGTTGTATTATGTGGTTTCCTAGCAGACTGTCTGAATCAACCCAGTTGTTAAGCATGACCATATTTTTTCTCTTCCAAGTTAGTAGTTGAGGCTGTTTTAAGAACACATTTATTATTTGGTATTTTTTTCCTTCCTGTTAATGGCTTGCACCATCAGACTCATCCATCCCCCTGACCGTGGCCTGATTCAGTGTGTCATCTGGCATAGCCACACCTGCCACATTTCAGCCCTGCTCTGTCATGCAGAAAAGTCCAAGCAACATGCTGTTTAAATGGAGCCATGCTGGCAGTTTCCGTTCATTCAAATAACATCTGTGAGACTGCATGGATTAACATTCAGATGACAGAAAGCTTTTTTTTTATTCAAATAAACAGATATGGACTGGTTCATTTTATCCATGGGCAGCCACTAGAGCAGACTCACATCTCCTCATTGGCATAAATCAGTAACTATTATTTTACTAATGGTTTTACATCTAGCCTGCCAATAAATTTAGGCCAGGGTCCTAGGACCCTTATGGAGAAAACTTCACTGAATGTGCAAGTAATACTGTGTTTCTTATTATTGGGATATTGCTCTCAACTAAAAAACTTAATCAAGTGTCCCATCTGATCACTGCACTGAAAGAATCTACTTTTGAAACTGCTAGGTTTGCTCAAACTCATCCACATACCTGTTTCATTATTCAAGAGGATGGGCTGTAAGGCATTGTGTATGTTAGAATGACAGTCACATGTCAGGGATTGCTTTTGGTCAGTCAGATAACTATTACATGACCTGTGACCTTGAAGAAGACTGAGGGGGATGGTGGAGGTCAATATGCAGAGCACAGGTGTTTCTAGTTTTTTCTATTTTGGGAGCTGATGATAGCTTTATCTCCACATTAGAGTTTGGACACCTTGCAGAGAGCTGCTCATCAGCAAGTGTAGACCTAAGGACAATTTACAGAGCACCAGTCATAGAGAAGATGGCTTTATGTAAGCTGCTTATTTGTGTTGCATAGGACAGGTAGTCTTAGTGAGTGAAGAATTGCTTTCTTATCGTTGTAAGTGCTGCATCATATATATAACCCTAGACACAACCCTGGAGTCCATTGCTTTTAAACTCTCTTTTCCTGGGCCGTACCTAGAAAAAATTGGAAGGTAGAGTAGTGTCTGATGCCTTTCCTGTTCTTTGTTTCCACTCCTAAACCTTTCTCCCCTCAGATACTCTTGGTGTCTAATGTCCCCTTTCTTTCTTATCTCCATTAAAGCCTACATCTTGTTAAAAAAAAAAAAAGAATGATATCCACATCCACATTAAGTTTAAAAAATAGCCGATTGCTGACTTTTGATTTACCTGAAGCAAACAATAAAACTGGACAAAATACATGAAACAGTGGTTTTCAAGACATCAGATGAAGGACAATAATCTCTGAGAAATGGGAAAAAAATGGCTCTAACTTGCTACATGAGAGAGTGCCACGCTGTGGTGTGCTGGGAGGAGGGCAGGGCCTACGTGTAGCCTGGTGGACTTTAAGTCGAGAAAAATGATGTTTTTGGTTATCTTTATGACTGGGGATGCTGTAGACGTCTAGTGGTCAGCAGTTGATGAAACAGTCCTGAATACCAAGGAACTTTTCCAGCCAAACTGTGTGCCACTGAGGAGAAACACAGATAGGTGGTCTCTGCCAAGAATGCTGAGGCGCATTAGGGAATACACAAGACTTTCTAGTGTAATGACACAGAGATGCTGAGGACAGAACAATTTCTGAAAACGTGAGAATGATTTAAAGAAGAAAATATTATGACATGGCATGTATTTCGACCAATCTGAAGGCTTCAGGGAGGATTTTGTTTAGGATATTGTAAAACCCTGTGATCCTGAAACACCCTTTCACCAGTAATACATTCTGATCACCTTTGAATTTTAATTTCATCTTGGCATTGCCTTTTGTGAACGGTTGTCTTTAAATAAAGAAACATATGGTTTTAATGTGGCTTCATGAACCCAGAGTCCTATTCCCGCAGATGAAATGGCACTTGAAGCCAAGTGCAGCCTGCCCACCTCAGAGCATTCTAATCATTAATTATAAGTAAACATCTTGCCCTCTTGGTGATAAATGAAAAGAAGCAACTCGTCCTATTTAATGACCATTAATTATGAAAGCAAAATCATAATTATGCCAGAAAAACAAATCTTTACTTTCATAGAATAACATTATTTTGTCTTACAGTTTATTAACATAGCTAGAAATTAATACTTGCATGTTAACAGATGATTGACCTATTCAAAAATTTAGTTTTATAAAGAGCTTGCCGTTGCTGAGGAGAATTGAATATAACTGTTGGCATTTTACTTCCTTTGCTCCATCAATGCTCTTTGAGTGTGTTCTATGGAGAGGAGTAGAGCCAGGTGCTGAGACACAGAGTGAACAAGACAGCCACTGCCTTTGCTCTCTTCCCTGTTTAAATTACTGTCAGTTCATAAAAGTGAAGTGGTTGGAGCTGGAGAGGGTGCTTCTAAGTGGGTTTAGTGTTGAAAAGATGCAGAGAAAGAATTACTGTGGAGTAGAGTGGGCGTTGGAATCTGGGGGACAGCTCTGGCACCAGTAAATGACTCGGAGCAAATCGCATTACCCACTGGGCATCAGTTCCTTCATCTGCAAAATGAATGAATTGCTCTTTGATCTCAAAGGGTTTTTTCAGCTTTAATTTATGAATGGAGGAAATTTGCTCTTTGGCATGAGGGATGGGCCTTCCTCCCAAAGCAAAGTTATATGCTGAGCCGAGACCTTACTTTTTCCTCGCCTGATGATTCTCTTTCTGCTACACCCTGTTGTACAGAGCAAGATGACAGAGTGGCTGAAATCATGGACTTTTCATTCTTTTCTCCTGATCTTTTTGCCTTAGGTGAGAATTATGGTTGTCTTAGATCCCTCAGGAAACTTTTCAGAAGGCTGAGGGCTCTTTAGTTCTGATGATTATTTATTCAGTACAATGCATGGACAGGCCCAATGTTCTTAATACTTGATTTATTGTAATGAACTCTGACAGCCTGACTTGGCCTAACTTACTACATTTGTAGTTTTATTGAGTGTCTTTCCTGTTATTCTGGTTTATCATTGATGTCCTACAGTTATTAATATAAAAGCTTAGAAAAATTACTTTCATATTTTCATCTGGAAGCAAGTAGAATAATAGCATTATTTATTTGCCATGGCAGTACTTTAAACTATGTCTAAGACATGGTAAACATTCAGTAAATGATAGCTGCTATCCTTTTTCTGATTACTCGTTTAAAAATGTTTTAATGTTTGTTAGGGTAAATATGCCCTCATTATTTTACTTTTCAAAAAATTGTTGGCTATGACTACTGAATGTTCTTACAGATGACCTTTAGCATGCTTTTTTTTAAGACCCAAAGGAGGTTAGGGGGAAAGAATGGTACTGTCATATTTACAGCATAATTTTCCCTCTGTTTCAGTTACCCATTGCTGTGAAACAAGCCACCATAAAATTTAGCAGTTTAAAACAAGACCGGTTATTTCTCACAATTCAGTGGGTTCACTAGGCAGAGTTGGGCAGTTCTTCTGCTCCATGTGGTGTAGGCTGAGGTTGCCCATGTCGTCATATTCAACTGGGAGCTCTGCTGCATTTGGGCTAGAAGGTCTGAGAGGGACTTTCTCACGTGTTTGGAGCCTCAGTGCTCACTGTTGCTTAGGTGCCTTACGTCTTGTCCACATGGCCTTCCTCTCCAGCTAGCTAGTTCCGACTTCCCTTCTAGCATGGCAGCATGCTTCTAAAACTGCAAAGATGGGAGCCACGGCTGTCTTAAATCCTGGACTCAAGGCTGCAAACATCACTTCCACAGCATTCTAATAGTCAAGTCAAGTTACATATTTAGTCCAGTTTCAAAGAGTGGAGAAAAATTTCTACTTCTTGATGGAAGACGTAACATACCCATTCAGGGAGGGGAGAGTTCGATGGTGTCTAGTAATGAGCCAGAGCCAATGTTGATTAGCATGGCAGCAGTCAGGAGAAAATGCTGGACTTGGTGCAAAAGAGAGGGAGACAAGCTGGCACTCATTGAAACCTCTGTACCTGTCACTGCACATTACTATTGTCAGTTTCAAAGAGCAACGGCTGCTGCTTCACTTCGACCTCCCAAATGCTGTTCAGATATTTCTTTTGGTCAATTCTTTTGGTCAGAAGCATACAGAAAGGAGGAATCTAGGAACATAGCTTTAGCTTAACCTAGTTGAAAATGTAATGATCCAGTGCACTAGTTAAGAATGTGGCTTATCTCTCTATTCATTCAAGTCCCTGTTTATACCATTTGAATTCTGTGATGTGTTTTATAGTTTTGTTCATATAACTCTCTTCATATTATTCACATGTATTAATGAGGTTTCATTGTCTTCACTATCTTCACTGCTTTTGTGAATGGCATTCCCCCCTTTTTTTGTTGTTGTTTGTTGTTGTTGATTGTTGTTAGTATTTATGTAGCACTTTTCAAAACAGGTTATTGAAATAATTAGTTCTCATAACCCTTCCATCAACACAATTGTATTTTGTAGACAAATAATCATGTGCAGACATTGAAAGTTTCACTTTCTTCTTTCCAAAATTTAAAACATACAGTTTTTGGGGCGCCTGGGTGGCACAGCGGTTAAGCGTCTGCCTTCGGCTCAGGGCGTGATCCCGGCGTTATGGGAGAGCCCCACGTCAGGCTCTTCTGCTATGAGCCTGCTTCTTCCTCTCCCACTCCCCCTGCTTGTGTTCCCTCTCTCGCTGGCTGTCTCTCTGTCAAATGAATAAATAAAATCTTTAAAAAAAAAAACATACAGTTTTTAAGTCTGGATACACTGGTTAGCACTGCTAAGGAGGTGCTATATTTGAGATTCACTTCCTAGGGTTCCATGAAACTCAAGAATACACAAAAATAAATTTATTAAAGAACTTACCAGTGTCACTGCCATGTGAGATTCTGTACTCAATGCTGACACAGTACAACCTGTAATCATAAACATCTATTTTTCTGACTAACATTGTTCAGGCTCCAGAGAAATGCTTCTCCCCAACTCTTGGTCAATGCCCTTGAAACAAAAGCTGATAAAAAGTTCTGGAGATTGTGCTACTGTGAAGGTCTGTGGATTGAACCACTGCTGACATTGGTGATGGACCCTATTTTGGAACAGAAGAAGTCTTTGAACAACAGAAAGGCTTGGGTCATGGAAAAGACATATTCATTAACTCAAAAAAATCCTTTTTGTCATATAGCATGGATATAATAGAATTTTGTGTGCATCCATTTTCTTGCTTCCCTTTATGTTCTAATTCAGTTTTAGAGTGCTTATGAATTATCACAACTTCTGCTACAGTTGAGCTTGGCAACTGGGGAACATTTTGCAATATTAAACAATTGTTACTTTAAATTTTGCAATACATGTAGATCTACGTATAATGTATGAAAACTAATACAATTCTTTACTATATGGATCCGATGTTGCTTCAGTGATGGTGAAAATTTCAATGTAAGTGCTATAAACTGACAATGAAAGTAAATATTTTGTAATATTTTCTGTAATGATAGTTTATAATATGTGACCCATTATAATGTTTGAACATAATATAGAGAATTCATGGACATTTGTGAATCCAAGCATTGCTTTAGGATGTTTTACTATCCTTTCAGTTGCTGCTGTCGTAGCAAAATGAAGTTTCTCCAAATTGAAATTGTCCAAAAAATTATCAGAGATATACGATGATTCAGGGAAGGTTGTCTAATTTGGAGTTACTGTTAATAGAACACAAGATACGTTATAGTCTGGACCATAAGAGCCTAATTATTGATTTCATTGAAATTAACTAAGAATGAATTTATGGAATAAATCTGTAATGATTTATATTCTGTTTATATTTTTATTACTCATATGTCTACATCCCATCAACAGAATATGAAGATAGGTGCACTTAGTTAAATCTAGCCATCTTTGATATTTTGATGACCTTTTAATCATTTAAATTTTTTTTTGTTATTAGGGATGATAAGTAGGTGAAACCAAAAAACAGATTCTAGGTTATGAATGTACTTGTGAGTCCCCTTCAATACATGACTGTAATGCTCTGTTGGGAAGCACCCTAAGATGGTGGGGGACCTCACTACTTGGAGAGGAGTATTTGTCAAGTTATGAGAAAGAACATATTTTAATTACTAGCTTTTGGGCCTGATTGTGATTTTTTAATTAAAAAAATCAATATAATTGGCATATAACATTACATTAGTTTCAGATGTACAACATGATTTGATATTTTTATATTATGAAATGATCACTACAATAAATCTAGGTAACACCTGTCTCCATAAATAGTTACAAAATTTTTGTGTGTGAGAACTTCTAAGATCTACTCTCATAGCAACTTTCAAATATGCAATACAGTGTTATTAACTATAGTCACCATGCTGTACATTACAGCTCCATGGCTTATAACTTACAATATAACATAACTTATTTTATAACTAGAAGTTGGTGTCTTTTGACCTTCTTGACCCATTTTGCCCAACCCCTGACCCCAACCTCTGGCAGCCACAATCTATTCTCTGTATCTGTGATTCTTTTTAAGATTACATATATAAGTGAGATTGTATGATATTTATCTTTTTCAGTCTGACATAGTTCACTTAGCTCAGTGCCCTCAAGTTTAACCTGTTTTGTTACAAATGGCAAGATTTCCTTTTATTATGGCTGAATAATATTCTATTATATATGTACACCACATTCTCTGTGTCTTAATTCATCAAGGACACTCCAGTTGTTTCCATATCTTGGCTATTGTAAATAATGATACAGTGAACATGGGGGTACATATATCTTTTTGAGTTAGTGTTTTTGTTTTCTTTGGATAAGTAACCAGAAGTAGAATTGCTAGATCATATGGTAGTTCAATTTTTAATTTTTTGAGGAACCTCAGTACTGTTTTCCATGGTGGCTGCACCAATTTATATTTCCAACAGTGCGCAAAGGTTCCCTTTTCTCCACATTCTCAGGAACACTTCTTATTTCTAGTCTTTTTGATAATAATCATTCTAACAAGTGTGAAGTGATGCCTCATTGTGGTTTTGATTTGAACTTCCCTGATGATGGTTTCTTTTGCTATGAAAAAACATTATAGTTTGATGTAGTCCCACTTGTTTATTTTTGCTTTTGTTGCCTTTGCTTTTGGTGTCAAATCCAAAAAATCACCACTAAGACTGATGTCAAGGAGCATACTGCCTTCATTTTTTTCCTAGGGGTTATATGATTTCAGTTCTTGTATTCATATCTTCAGTTTGTTTTGAGTTGATTTTTGAATATGGTGTAAAATAGTGGTCCAGTTTCATTGTTTTATGTGGCTACAGTTTTCCCAACACCATGATTGAAGAGACTGTTCTTTCCCTATTGTATATTCTTGGGTCCTTTATTGTTGTGAATTAATTGATCTTATATGTGTGGTTTTATTTCTGTGTTCTATATTCTGTTCCATTGATCTTTGTGTCTGTATTTGTTCTAGTACCATACTGTTTGGGTTACTATAGTTTTGTAGTATGGCTTGAAGTCAGGGAGCATGATACCTCCAGTTTGGTTGTTCTTTCTCAAGATTGCTTTGGCTATTGAGGGTCTTTTATGGTTCCATACAAATTTTAGGATTGTTTGTTCTATTTTTGTGAAAAATGTCAGTGGAATTTTGATAGGGATTGCAATGAATCTATAGATTTCTTTTAGTAGTATAGGCACTTTGATAACACTGATTTTTAAATTCATGAACATTGAATATCTTTCCACTTATTTATGTCTTCTTCAGTTTATTTCATCAGTGTCTTATAGTTTTCAGTGCATGGGTCTTCACCTCCTTGGTTAAATTTATTCCTACGTATTTATTCTTTTTCATGTAATTGTAAATGGGATTGTTTTCTTTATTTCTCTTTTTGAGAGTTTCTTATTAGTGTGTAAAAATGCAACAGATTTTTGTATATTGATTTTGTATCCTGACAGCTTGATTTTTAACTTCTAATTGTTTAGTAATATAGTACATGGACCTCATTTTGTTCTCTTGTCCCAGAACCTACAAAAGTTAGAAGAAAGCCTGACCAAACCATATTAAATAGTTATGCCAGTTAAATCCCTATTTTGATTCTTACTTTAATAGAAGGGTTTTTATTATTTCTTGGTTTCATATAATGCTGGTTATTTTGCCACTTGGATTTGTTATTTAATTAATTTCTCAGTCAGCCAGAGTATTTCCTTGAGTAAATGTTAGGAAGAATTCATAATTGTTATATGTTCCATATTAAGGAGTATCTGGGAAGGTCTTTGTGTTGTCTCCACATATACTCTCTCACCGGTCTGTTGAATTCTTATGTTACTATCTTTTATTCTAAAGTGTTTCAGTTGTTCTTATATTTGCAAAGGATATACTAATACCGATATGATTTTTTCCTATTTCATTCAGTTCATTCAACAATCACTTATTGTGAGTCTACTGTCTTTGTCTAGTGGGGATAACTTGATTTCTCCTTGCTGGATGTTTATAATTTTGATTTTGAAATATACTTATTTTTATTTTTATGTGTATCTCTTTACCCTTTCCTTCTGAGTTTAGGAGAATTTCTCTAGCTGATCTCATTAATGTTTATGGTATTTCTGAAGTATGTAATCTGCTTTTGCTGTAACTATAATACTTATAATTCAACTCTTACCTTTCATTTAAAAGGAATTTTTCCTGATAGCAGTGTTCTCTCTTTATAGAAACAATGTTCTCTTAAAGATCTTTGAGATTATCAATTGATATTTTAATTGTTGATTAAAAAATCTGTTTCATAGGATAATATTTACTTTATTATTCATTCAGCAAAAATGTATTGAACACACATTATGTGACAGGCATTGTTCTAGGCACTGAGGATATATCAGTGGGCTAAGAGATTCTATATCGATACATGAGCTAAAGGGATTTAAAAATCCCTGCCTTTAGGAAGGTTACATTCTAATGGGGGAGGAAACATTAGTGAGGAACATAATTTTTTGAAGGTCACACAATCATTCACATGTTCAGTGACTTGCTAGAAAGACTCACAGGACTCAGAGGTAGTTGTAGTCACAACTATGTATACAAGTCAGAATATGCAAGGGAAAAGACATATTGCGCAGAGTCTGGAGAATTCCACCATAGCCTTCTGAAGGTCTCTGTCCCACGGGCTGGCATGTCACAGAGTACTTGCTTCTTCTTCCAGCAATGAAATGCAGTAACACATGAGCAATGGGGTTGTTTTCTGCCCAGAGAAGCTCACTTGAGACTCGAGTCCAAAGTTTTTATTATGGGCCATATGTAGTCAGCCACACATTACCAAAATTCCAGACTCTCAGAAGGAAAGCATTTGTTCATCAGTTTAAATCACACTGTTTTCATAAATAGCCTAGGCAAGTAGAGCAGAGCTCAGTACCCCCAGCATACAAATCAACCTTATTAGTAAGTAGAATAGGGTACATTCCAAAATCCAACTTACCAGGCCCAGCCAAGGGCCAGCCCCCCAAGCAGGCCTTTTTAAAGAACAATAACATCAGACCTTCTTTGTGAACAGTTTCCTGCATAATACCAAACAGATAAATCTTATAGTTTAATATAACATGATAAGTGGCATGAAAAAATAGCAGGTCCCCCACTGTTCTCTCTGGAACTTTTTCTAGCATTGACCTTTGTCCCCCCAAAGCTGCCCCAGGACCAGTCCTCACACCAACCTTCTGAATTATGATTTTTTTAAAAGATTTTATTATTCATTTGAAAGAGAAAGAAAAAGAGAGAGCATGCTTGCAAGCATGAGCATAGTTGGGGGCAGAGGGAGAAGCAGGCTCCCTGGTGAGCAGAGAGCCTGATGCAGGGCTTGATCCTGGGTCTCTGGGATCATGACCTGAGCCAAAGGCAGATGCTTAACTGACTGAGTCACCCAGGTGCCCCTGAATTAGGTATTTGTTTTTGATTTTATTTATTTATTTGACAGAAAGAGAGGCAGCAAGAGATGTAACACAAGCAGGGGGGTGGGAGAGGGAGAAGCAGGCTTCCTGCTGAGCAGGGAGCTCGATGCAGGGCTTGATCCCAGAATGCTGGGATCATGACCTGAGCCGAAGGCAGACGCTTAATGACTGAGCCTCCCAGGCACCCCTGAATTAGGTATTTTTAAGTTAGATTGGAGTTATGGCTGTGTGAATAGAAGGCATAGACCTGGTCTGGGAATGCATTTCAGATCTCTGTTGTGTAGGTCAGTCTGGAATCAGCTGGAGCAGAGACCTCTTTCTTTAACTGGCGACAGAAGCTATTGGAATCTATTATGGCAATTCCCTTTTGAATTTGCATATTTGCATTTAAGAGTGCTTTTTCTTCCAGGGTTGGTAAATAAGTGGCACCTAGAAACACTCTCTGGATAAGAGATGGGCCTGCGAGCGTCCTTCAATAGATGGATTGTAGTGCTGTTTTGGGAAGGACCCTAAGGTAGTGTCCTCACTTACCTGGAGAAGGTGTCGTGATTGACAACTGATGGCTACTGTGGCACTGGTGGAAAGAGTAACCACACTTTCCATGTATTTGGCATTTCTGTCCTAGATCTAGTGAAAGGAATGACTGCAGTTACATTTGCCAGCACTGTTAAAAGCAAATAAAGGAGCTCTTTGGGAACTGGAAAGGAACTAATTCTGATATCCCTCAAATGATACCGTAGAGCCACTGTTACAGAGTCTCCAAGTTGTGTATAGTACCAGCAGCAGCATGAGCTTTCTTGCCATTAGTCCTGAAAGACTCAGTTTCATATAGCTGGATGCGCCATCCTTTAATTGGGGAAGAGGTCCAAGAGCTGCTGCAGTCATTAAAAAATGGCACTGTGCTCAGAGAGAGGCTGGTTTATACTGGTATGGAAGAGATTTGGAAGATGTCGTCAAAGTCCAGAAGCATGGCTGGGATCTGTTCTAGTTAACTATAATTAGAAGGCACTTGGGAGGAATTTGGGTGAGAAAGAGAACCTTAATGGGACCAGATGTTTATGGAAAGCTAAGTAAGTGCTTAACTCTGAAATAATTCTCTGTATGTGTCCTGTGGTATAAGCCCCTTAAGGGCAGGGCCTTTGTTACCTCTAGTCCCAGTTCTTAGCCAAGGCCTCTCTGGGCCCTCGGTATACATTTATTGAATAGCAGCAAGCTCTCGTTGATCAATCTTATGGCTTCTGAAGTCCAAATTAGTCACTTGGTTTAGATGTTTTTCCACATAAGAACTTAGACATATGCTATGGAAAGATCGTTGCTCCCAGGTTAGTGTTTTTAGGCACATCAGTAAATAGTATCATTCTTTTCGAGGTTCTCATTTGAAATCTCTGGAAAATGATGTGTTCCTTCCAGGGAAGTTGTGAGGGTTAAATGAGAAAATTCACAGTTTCCAAAGGCCCTTTGCTGGAACATAATAAATGTTAGTTTCCTTATTTTGTTTCAAACATGACACCTTAGGAAAAAATATAGCATAAACTACAAGATGAGTATAAGGTAATAAAATTCAAAATGGCTTTTGAAGTTTATTAAAGTTGAGTACTCTTGCCTATATAGTTTTGCTGTTTTTTTGTTTGTTTAAATGTAGCTTAAACTAAGAATTAATTCAAACAACTTTTTCAATTAATTTTGGCACAAAGAGAGCTAGTTTGCTCATTATGTTATTACTGTCTGGAATACTGTTTTCTAGTTTAGTTTATGACTTTGGGAAAAGCTTTTTGGTCTGATCTAATGTGCCTTTTGAGAACAATTAGACTTGAGTGGATTTCAGAGAAGTATTCCGTGAATATTTTAACTCTTTTTTAGTTCTGTGCCACTCTTAAAAAAATAAAGACATTGATACATATGTAAATCTTTAAGATGATTATAATCATGTTCACTATCCCTAACATTTGTAGGGTTATCTGAAGATTCTCAAAGTCATTTAAATAGAGTTCTTTCAATTTTTATATCATAGATCTCATGTCCATTTTTTTACTTCCAGGTGGGAAAATACACCATAAGCTGAATGGCAAAGTCTATCGGACTTGCATGGCTTCTGATGGAGTATTTTTATTCCTTAGAACTATCAGATAGGACTAGTTTTTACTGAGTTTCTGGTTTGTGTATGTACCAGACAAAAAGAAGTGAATTATTAAGAAACTAGAAAAGGAGGACTATTCAACTTTAATGGAACTTATTTCCCAAAATTTATAGTTGTCTCCAGAACAGTTACATTATGGAGGGAAAGGCCAAAGTTAATTCATGATCAGAAAGTATACAGTTTGCCTGAATGATATTGTTATTTCATAAATAAATAGAGCACCAAATACTAAAGATTTAAAATTTTTATTAAAAAAACTACTCCCTGGATTTTTTTAGCCTCTAGCATCTATTTTCAATCTGAAATTTTAGCAGTTTGGATACTTATTTGCTCTAATTTTCTTTTTATATATTTGAGAATAATGTTCTTTTTTCTTTCTTCTTCTTCGTCTTCGTCTTCTTTTCTAAAATAAGCCTCTGGCAACATCAGCTTGAACAGGAATATAACAGAAATAAATTGACTTCATATTTAAAAATCTCAAAGGACTTAAGATACAGTTGAAAATGCATTAAAAGAAGGAAGTATTCCTTCAAATATAAAAATGACCAGTTTGAAATTATGCTTTTAAGAAACAATTTTAATGTCATGATGAATTTGAAACAGTTGATATTCTATGGGAATATCTAGAGACTCCTTAAAATGATTGTAAGATTATCTAGTAGGATCTCAGTTTTGCATTAAACTTCTGGAAATTTTAATGAAAACGTCAGTAATTGGAGTCAAAAAATCTTTAAAGATAAAAACCTTTATCACATGTAAACAGAAATTGCATGTGACTTCTGTTATGTTATGCTACAAAGCTTCTCAAAGTTGTCACATTGTTTAAATCCCAGTGAAAGGATTGGAGCCAGCTCAAGCCAAAATTGTAAAATATAGTAGATGAAATTCGTGTTTACTGCCCAGAACTTCCATATTTGGTGGCTTTTTTACATTCTTAATGTGAGTATCCACCAATCCCCATGTAATTATAGATATACAGTGCTTGTATATAGCCCTCTATGTAAAAACCTGCTTGTAGATAAGGAAAAGATAGTAGATAACCCTACGTTTATTTAAACAACTGGAGATTTTTTTGTCTACCTTTGAGAAATTAAAAAAAAAAAAAGCAAGTTTTCTTTGCTGCTATCAGTGTTCACAGAAGGCACGTATCTAAAAATACAAGATCCTACACTTTGCATCAACTCAATAGCTGCTTTCATAATATTGTCATGAATTACTGAGCCAAGAAAAGGCCTTGTACATTACCTAGTCTGGTTCTTTTATTTATGGAGGTGATGGTGGTGGGTGGTTGGTGAGCGGAGAGCATGGACTGAGGCCCAGAAATGATGCAGTTTTGCCAGCCTCACACGTGTAGTGTCAGTGGAAGATTGAAAGCCAGGCTGCCTGGGTGCTCACACAGAGCTCAGCCTTGTGAAAAGCAGTGTATCATGTGCTGATGAAGTGCACACACTCTGGAGTTAGACCTTCTGGGTTTAATTTTGACTCCAGCTCAACCGTTGCTATTTATTTAACCTGTGCCTCAGTACCTGTACCTATCATAGTCTTAGTGAGAAGATTAAATGAACTAAATGAAACTTAAGGTAGCCTGGCACAGTGAGCACTAGATAAGTGGTAATAACATCATGTTGTCTTGGGGAGGCTGGTCTGCTCTGTCTTCTCACCTATATTTAGAATAATTTCAGCGATTAGTAGTTTCAGCCTGTACTGTAGTGTTATATGTTACTTTTTCAGCCCCATTAGAGAGGTTATTCCTGCTGACCCACGACTTGACCCACGGATTAAATGCCATTAGACCCACCATAAAAAGGAGCATTGGGCTATATACCCCTGGTATTTCTATCTATTAAACTGAAGTTCATGTAAGTCAGTTCTTTAAGTATAGGGTAGAGAGCCCTTTGGAAGAATTTTTTCCTGCCTGTTTCCAGGGAAACAGCTATTTAGTTTACTTGAATATTTCCCTAATGAACCCTATTAGGGTGATGAAGTCACACTTGATTTTGTTTCTTTTGCACCTACTAATTGTTGCTGCTGCTGCTGCTGCTGAAACGGCAATAGGCTCTTCAGCCTGCTTGACCGTGAAGACGGCTTAAGTAAATGCGACCAGAACTACCTATTTGTTCTTTCTGGTCTGGTTGGCAGACATTTCATCTCTTCATCTGTGTTAACCCATGACCCTCTTGTTTTAGGAATTATTCAAGTGATTCCAGAAATGTAGTACTGTGATTCCCCCCACCAATGGTTGCGAGTTATAGTTGACATGGATGCTAAATTATTTTAATCTCGACATATTATTAAAAGATGTTCCCATTGTAGACCACCTTGCTGAANCAAGTGATTCCAGAAATGTAGTACTGTGATTCCCCCCACCAATGGTTGCGAGTTATAGTTGACATGGATGCTGAATTATTTTAATCTCGACATATTATTAAAAGATGTTCCCATTGTAGACCACCTTGCTGAATTTTTTTTAAAGAAATACTGCCCCCTTGTGTTGTATAGGATACACTCTTGAATGAGGGTAATTTAAGAAAGAAATGCTTGTAAAATTCTCTTAATTCTCCTTAAGTATAGTAGATCTCACTTAGAAAGAAAGTTAAATAACGTGTATTGTGTATAAGACCTAACGTATTAACAAGTAGTAACAGAAAAAAACCGGGATGCCTGTTTCTTTTATATAGTATTATAGGGAGTGGCATAAAGTTGCATTTTCGAAAGTTTATAATCTATCTTTAGTGAAGTTTCTTTGTGTCTTTGTTTTGGTCTTCACACACCATTTTACCTGGAAGAAATACTACTACTATATTAATTGACTTTTAATAGTGCTTTACAGGTGACAAATAACTTCTGTTCATGTGATCTCATTTAGTCCTCAAGTTAACTGTGTGGGAAGAGGTATTACTATTATTTTCTCCACTTTATAGAAGAAAAAAAATGATCATAAAGAAAGTCGAATAACTTACCTAAACTTACACATTTAGAAAGTGTGATTGGTAAGAACAGAAAATTATAAGTAATGCACCCCCACTTATACAATTAAGGTCTTTTGACCTTAAATGCTGAGTCCTTTCTATTATAAAGCACCAATTGCTAAGACATTCAAAAGTCAGTATAGCAATCATATGCTTAAATTGTAGAATCAGAATTTTCAAACCATCATCAGACTGAGGCTCTGTTACATTTTCACAGCTTCATATTCTATACTTACCTCTTTGATTTATGAAACACAGCATTAGATTGCTGTTCATGTCATTTGGTAAATTTAATTTGTGGGTTAGTCAGCATTGTGTAAGAGTGCCAAAAAAGAAAAAAAAAATCAAATAAGCTCACTTGTGTTCTGTAATTGGAAGTATATTTTATAGTTCAGAGAAATCATTTGAGCTGAAGAAGTTACTCCGAGGGAAATGTACCAATAAAATATGCTAAAATAACATACAAATCAAATATTACATAGCTAAAAGGTGTTTTTTATTTTTCTGTTTTACTTGAGCAATGAATGAAATTCCCATAGTTAAACTTTTCAACAATATGGGAAAAGGAATTAAGAGGTCAAGGATCTTTTTTTCTCCTTGCCAAAATCCCATTTTCTTCTCCAGAAGTAAACACCATTAGCAGTGTGGTATACATTTTTCCAGTCTATTTTCTTTTTAAAAAAATTATTTATTTATTTATATTTATTTATTTGAAAGAGAGAGAGAGAGCGAGCGAGCATGTGTGCGCATGAGCGTGGGAGAAGCGGAGAGAGGGACAAGCAGACTCCATGCTGAGTGCGAGCCAGTCCGGTGGCAGGGCTTGATTCCAGGACCCTGAGATCATGACCTGAAACTGAAATCAAGAGCCGATCAACTAACTAGAGATACCCAGGCGCCCCGCCAGTGTATTTGCTATTCACTTACATGTATTTTATGCATAAAGACAAATAATATATTATTTTTAAGGTCATGTGTAGGATTAATTTGCAAGTATTCTGTTTACTGCTTTTTTCACTGAAAAATATATGGGAGGGGCGCCTGTGTAGCATAGTCGTTAAGCGCCTGCCTTTGGCTCAGGGCATGATCTCGGCATTCTGGGATCNCCGCATGAGCGTGGGAGAAGCGGAGAGAGGGACAAGCAGACTCCATGCTGAGTGCGAGCCAGTCCGGTGGCAGGGCTTGATTCCAGGACCCTGAGATCATGACCTGAAACTGAAATCAAGAGCCGATCAACTAACTAGAGATACCCAGGCGCCCCACCAGTGTATTTGCTATTCACTTACATGTATTTTATGCATAAAGACAAATAATATATTATTTTTAAGGTCATGTGTAGGATTAATTTGCAAGTATTCTGTTTACTGCTTTTTTCACTGAAAAATATATGGGAGGGGCGCCTGTGTAGCATAGTCGTTAAGCGCCTGCCTTTGGCTCAGGGCATGATCTCGGCATTCTGGGATCGAGTCCCACATCGGGCTCCTCCGCTTGGAGCCTGCTTCTTCCTCTTCCACTCCCCTGCTGTGTTCCCTCTCTCGCTGGCTGTCTCTCTGTCACATAAATAAATAAAATCTTTAAAAAAAATAAAAATATATGGGAAATCTTTCCATACAAATGCATATAGAACTTATTTACATTTTTTTAAATTGCTGCAAAGCAATTAATGGTATTACTAGGATTAAATTCTTGCATCATTGGTGATTGTTTAGAATGTTTCTTATTTTTTCACCATTATAAATGATACAGAAATTACTTTTTTCTGCATGTGTCTTAGAGAACATTCATAACTGCTTTTCTAGGATAGATGTGTAAAATTGGAATCACTGTGTCAAAAGGTATACATATATTTAGTTCGATAGATATGGCTAATATGACCTCCAAAAGGCCATTATATGTTTATACTTTGACAAAGCATGTGGGGGAATGTTGCTGCAGGAGAGTGTCTATTCCCAACACTCTCCTCAAAGTTAAATCATTAATATTTTATTTATTGCTAATGGACTGGGTAAAAAATTTTATTTCATTATAGTTTTAATTTATATTTTCCTGATTACTGGTGAGGTTGGGAAATTTAACATCTATTTGTCATATATATTTTTTCTTCTAAGAATTGCTTGTTCATATCTTGATCCCTTTTTCTATCGAATTTTTGGCTTTTCATTACTGACGCATAGGAATTGTTTTTATACTTAGATTTTACTTGTTGTGTTTTATATATTGTAGACTTTTCTTTGTCTACTTTAAAAATAAGGTTTTGCGGTCCTCTTTTGGACAGAATTTATACAATTTTTATATTCAAATGATAGTCTTCTTATAAAGCCTGTGGTTTTGTCTTCCTTTGTGTTTGACATTTCATGACAATAAAAATTTTGTCCAATGTTTTTATAATTTATGGTTTCATTCACTTCCTTTCCCCTCAAATGAATGGCTTATGGTCCAAATAGTATTTATTAAATAGCTTAATATATTCTGTACTGATTTGAATATGGTTCTAGTATCTCAAGATCTAAGTTACAGTAGTTTTTTTTTTTAATTTTTTTAGATTTTATTTTATTAGGAAGAGTGAGTATGCACATCACACATGGCGGGGAGGGGAATGGAGAGGAAGAAGGAGAAGCAGATCCACTGCTGAGCAAGGAGCCCCAAACAGGGCTTGATTCCAGGACCCCAAGATCATGACCTGAGCTGACGGCAGACACTTGACTAACTGAGCCCCCCCAGGTGCACCTCTCCATTTATGTTTTTGGTACAGTTGGTTATCCAATTGTGAAGGAAAGTTAGCTGTTAACCTTGTTATCATACTTAAACTTCAGATGGAATAAAGAGGTAAATGTGAAAGTGATGTGATGTGTCTTTTTATATTCCTTATTAGCATCTTTCTTGGGTATCTTATTTTTGTTCTATTGTCAATGGAACATACTTTTCTGTATTGTTTTATAGTTGATCATTGTTGGTGTATTAGCAATCCATTAATAGTGTTTGTGTTTTGATCTTGTATTGGCCCCCTGTGGAACTCTCATTAATGCTAATTATTTCTCAGCTGATCTGAGAATTAATGATTTCCTCTGCCAATAATGATGTTTGTCTCTTCCTTACAGTCTTTTTATTTTTATTTTTTTCTTATCCCTTATTGGGAACTTCTAAAACAGTTTGTAAAGCAAGGTGGCTAGATGACATTCATGCTCTGTTCTTGACTTTAACAGGAATACTTCTAATGGTTATCATTAAATGTAAGATTTCCTATAAATATACTTCACCATATTAAGGACTTTTAGTTCATATTTTATTAAGTATTTTTACGAGAGATTTTATTAAGCCTTTCTTTTCTTCACATAATCATGTGATTTATGGTTACATTTTTTGAATGAATTACCTTAATTTAATTTGGTTTATTAAATTTGGTTTGTTAAATTGAACCACTCTAGCATTTCTGGGATAAGACTCAACTGGTCAAGATAAGTTTTTTTTTTTTTAATTTTATAATGTACACTTTTGATTTAATTTGCTAATTTATTTATTGCATTTGCACCTATGTCCTCAAATTGGTCTCCTTGAGCTATCTTGTTCAATCTTGGAATCATAATAATGATTCCTTTGTAGAATAACTTAAAAACACTTTAATTAATTAATTAATTTGACAGAGAGAGAGAGCACAAGCAGGGGGAGCAGCAGGCTGAGGGAGAGGGAGAAGCAGGCTTCCTGCTGAGCAGGGAGCGTGGATGTGGATGTGGGGCTCCATCCCAGGACCCTGGGATCATGACCTGAGCCGAAGGCAGGTGCTTAACCTACTGAGCCACCCCAATTTAAAAATGCTTTAAAAGCTTTCCTTTTATGTTCTGGAAAAGAACACTTGTGTATACGGTAATTATTTATTGAAAATTTGGCAAAACTTCTGAATGTTCTTACTTCTTGAGAGGTAGACATTTGACCACTTTTATAGTTTACTCTTTGATTATTGACCTAGTCAAAATTTCTTCATTAAGTTGGAATAATTTTAGCAATGTATATGCATCCAAAAAATTATTCAAGCATAGATGATTAAATCGATGGCAAGAAGTGATAAGACATAGCATTTTATTACTACTTCAGGTATATTTTCTTTATTTGTAGTTATATTTCCTTTTGTATTTATCACATTATTTTGATCACACTTGCAAAGGTTTTTAAATTTTATTTTATTCACCTTTTCGAAAAGGTGGCTTCTGGTTATATTGATGAAATTATTTCTATTTCTATTTTTATCTTTATTAATTCATTTATTTTTGTCTTTTGTTGAAACTTGTTTTTATTATTAATTGTCACTAGTTACTGAAATTTTAACCTCATTTCATTCATTTTTCTTTCTCTTGATTTGCAGTAAGTATAGTTGGACTTATTAATGTTATCTTCTTGCATGTTTTTCTATTTTCTTTTGTCCTTCTTTTCTTCTATTTTTCTGTCTGCCTTTTGTGGATTGTTTTTAATTACAGCTTTTAGGAAAACTTCCTCATGGTTATGAAAGCTACATTTATCTTCTTACCCTAAATGTTTTGAACACATGTTAGATCAATGCATAAGCTTCTGGTCTTTTGACAGGGTGTAAAATCAATCTAAAGAAAAACTTAAGCACTTTTATTCTGTTTTCTCTCCTGCCTTCTATTACTAATGTTAAGATCATCTGGTGTTATAGATCAGATAATCAAATAATTCTATTTGTATTATGCTTCAACAATTATTTTGGCTAGATTAAGTACATATGTTCTAAGTAATTTTAGAAGGATAGATAAAATAGACGGGCAGCCTGAAATCCAAAACAGAGTTCTCAGGAGTCCTTTCTGAGCTTGGGGTGCCATAGTGAATGGATGTTCTTCATAGTAGAGACCCTGAGGGATAAAGCAGGAACTTTGACTTTTCCCAGTTACCTAAAGTCAGTACCTCATTGCCTCAGTCTCCTTTTTTCCTCTCAAATATCTCTGGGGAGAATGTTCTGTTTTGTAACGTGTACAGTCTTCCAGTCACATCTATAATTGCCAAGAGGCTTCATATCTCTATAGCCAATGCTAGGTTTTCTTTATTTCATAGAGAGAAAGAACTTTTAGAGAGAAATGTTGTTTTTTACAAACATTTGATCTAAAGTAGAAAACTATACCACAAATAGAAACAAAACTTATTTCAGTAACAACATGATAAGAGCTCAATTCATTTATGCCTGTGTCCTCAGTGTTATCTAAGAAAACTTCTTAAAATATATCTGTCTCAGTTTTCTTATAGATAAAATGGGAAAAAAGAAAGCTCTACCTTTAAGGTTGTTATGAAGCCTAGAAATAATGTTAAATACAAACCATGGCACAGAGTAGATGCTCACAAATGTGGTAGTTTGTATGATATCCCTTATTCTAGTACCATTTCCCCCCCATGAAACTCTTAGGGTTATTTCCTGCCCACACTGATAACTCTGTGGGAGTCCATCTGTTAAGGGAACGCCGACCAATGATATATGTGTACAAATATAATTTTTAATCTGTTGACCTAGAGATAAGCTGCTTTTCTCTAGTCTGAGAATTTAAAGATTATGGAATCATGAGAGGGGCTACAAATTCAAGAGAATTGCAGCAGGGCGCCTGGGTGGCTCAGTCAGTTAAGTGTCTGACTCTTAATCTCAGCTCAGATCTTGATCTCATGGTTGTGAGTTTGAGCCTGCATTGGGTGTGGAGCCTATTAAAAAAAAAGAGAGAATGGCAGCAAAATATCAGTGGTGTATCTTCTCGTTATATTTTCCCATGTCAGTCATTTTATTTTTTACTATTTTTATTATTTTTAAAGATTGTATTTATTTATTTGAGAGGGAGACAGAGAGAGAGCAGGAGTGGGGGAGGGGCAGAGAGAGAGGGAGAAACAGACTTCTCACTGAGTGCAGAACCCAACGTGGGGCTCAATTCCTGGACCCTGAGGTCATGACCCGAGCCAAAGTCAGATACTTAACTGACTGAGCCCTCAGTCATTTTAAGGCCATCTTCATGATTTTTGCCTTCTAGACATAACAGTTATTATTATGTAATATTTAATTTATCTTAATTCAACTCACTTATTTTATGTAGCCTTATATTAATCAATGATACCCCTGAAAATATAGGTATGGCATGCCAGTTATATGTGCTGTTTGTTTGAATGGTTATTATATATATAAAATACAATTATTAATATAAAATTATTCTTTTGTATGTCACCTAAAATTGCTTTACATAGTATTTTATCAGTGCTATGCCTATTTTGGGAAAGTCTGTTTTTTTAAATTTTAAAGTAGGTACCACACCCAGTATGGAGCCCAACATAGGGCTTGAACTCAAAACCCTGTGATTAAGAGTCAGATACTTAACCAACAGAGTCACCCAGGCATCCCAAGGGAAGAGGTTCTAATGAGTGCAGTGCTCATTCTCTCCCCACTCCAATTTGTTATAAGCTTGGGTATCCAATTAAGCAACTAGCTAACTTCCTCCTTCCCTTCTTTCTCACTTGCTGTTTATTCTACCACCCATTTACCCTTTTATTTACAACTTAGTGCCCTGTGCTATACTTGACACATGGTAGGTACTCAATGGGTAATTGTTGAGTAATGAACTTCAAAAATGACTTGAGGTATCTAATTGTATATATTTGTCCTTTCCATTTTTATTTACATTTTATCCAGTGCATAAACATATGGCAAACAAGTAAAGATCACAATTGTGCCATGTACACAGTATACTAATTTACCTGAAAATAATAATAAAATTCCTAGATATGACAAAATCCAACCATATTACTATTTTTTTATAGCTGAGAATAGTGAGACTCAATTCATAAAGTAATTTACCAGAGACTGCCAAGTAAGTTAGTCCTAGAGCTTTATTTTGAACCCAATATACTTGGCTATTAAGGCAATCCCAGAACACTTGGGGATATTTTTCAACCAGCTTGGAGATCAGGGAGGCAGAGTTTTATTACCTGTTGTCCATTGTCCATCCATTCCCCCTGCCTTTCTCTCTCTTCAACACAATTCCCCCTTTATGTATTCATGCACATACCAGTATTCTGTTTTCTCCATTGCTCTTGGGAATTGAGCTAGAAACTCTTTGTAATCACATTGTACCATGACTTATTTTTCCAATTTAGGGTGGAAATACATTTGAATAATTTGCAGATTAGTAGCAAGGTCATGTAGTTTGTACTTCTGTCATTTGTATTACAGAAACATACTTTGTAAACACAGCATACTTTGTCTATTTAGACCATAGTGGGCAAGTTTGGGTTTCATAATCAAATAAGGATTGCATTAAGACCTCCAGAAAAAAAAATTTTTTCATTGACTTTGTATTCTAAAGCTCTTTTATATAAGATGATTTGTATCTGGCAAAAGATGTGAAGTTCTGATTGAAAAGCAATCAGATGAGAGCCGTATGCATTTAGTAATGCTGTGTAATCTGATAAGCTTTTCCCAGCTTACCTCCACTAAGCATGGTGGACAGGAATACAGTTTTCCTAGAAGAGATGAGCTGTAATTTATTCTAACGCCAAGGACAAATTTATCCTGTAGTTTCCAGTATAGAGAACTTAACAAAAGGATCCATCTTTTTAAAAATATGCAGAATTCCTTCATTCCTTTTATTGATTAACCTGATACTCTTTTATTTTTCACAAAGATCTCTGGCCATTGGAATATTACTCTGTGAAAATTACGGCTTAAGGCTTTTCTCTAGAGAATATATGACAGGTGAACAAAATAAATTATTTCTGAAAGTAAAAAAATCAGAGCTACCCCCCTGGAAAACAGAAATTTGTCCTTTATATTCAGCTCCTCATTTTATGTTCAATGCCTTTGTTACAGGCACAGACATAGATTTTCCCCCTCTGTCTCTCCATCCCTCATACACTTGCAGGCACTTATGCGTGCATACAACCCCCCCATCTCCTTCTTTGTGATTTATTGGTCCTTAGTCCTTGTTTTAGGTCCCCCTGGCCTGGGATCTGCCACTTGTGAGCCTCACAGGTCAGTGGTAGCCCTTTGACTACCCAAGTTTTTTTGTGTATAGGCTCCCTTTCTCTGCAGCTGTTTTTCTTTTGTCAACACATACTTTAATAATAGGTCTGTTTTGTAGCTCAGCTCTCTGAGTAGGAGCTCTCACTTTGTTCAGTGGCCATTAGTTGATCTGCTAAAGTCACTATCACATGCTAAGGGGAAAAAGGTGGAAGATTGTATCTTATTTTTTGTAGCATGTGAATTTTCATATATAAATTTATAATCTAACTTCTGGAAATGGAACATGTCAGGCAGAAAGAGAGGCCGGAGGAAGAGGTTGCTTTGGACATTCGTGTGGTCTGATGATATCCCTCAAGGCACTTGTTATATAGAGACTGGTAAATGTGGCTGTGTTGCGTTGATTACATTAAAATTTCCCTAAGAAATTGGGTCAGATATTATGTCATTCATAGGGGAAGTCTCTTCTTCCTTCTTTTCCCCTTCCTTCCTTTCTCCCAACCCACTGTTTTATGGATTATATCATAGCTTAAGCTTTCATTGTTTCATTCTGTCTATGGGTCAGGCCTCTGAAATTCTGACCAGTTTTCCAGCCTTAATTTTGTCCATTTCCCATCTTCATCCTCAGCTCTTCACTGATATTTATGCAATTTAAATCTGTCATTTTAAAGGTCTGAAATATTCACAATCACCTATTAATGTTGTGATCATGTCAAGTCAGCCTGTAATGGAATTAATATAGGTTGCGAATGTGGTTAATTCCAGTAAAGAAAAGCCTTTAATTATTTTTCCCATAAATCAGATAATTTCCTTAATGCTCCACTTCAATTTTTCTTGTAAGGGAAACATGAGGTATAAAGTCTGAGAATTTAAGAGACTATATGGGCAGTGATATGCCAAATTTATTTGTGAATGTGCCAATTTCAGGGTCAGGAAATTAATATTTTTATTTTTTTAAATGTTTTTAAATGTTTTTTGTTATATTAGTCAGCATACAGTACATCCCTGGTTTCTGATGTAAAGTTCGATGATTCATTAGGCGTATAACACCCAGTGCACCATGCAATACGTGCCCTCCTTACTACCCATCACCAGTCTGTCCCATTCCCCCACCCCTCTCCCCTCTGAAGCCCTCAGTTTGTTTCTCAGAGTCCATAGTCTCTCATGCTTCATTCCCCCTTCTGATTACCCCCCC
>NC_048219.1:147641980-147687957 GCF_002007445.2 Ailuropoda melanoleuca
AGGCAACCCTGTTTGAGTAGAGTCTCCGTGTCCCCTGTGAGGGGGGATGGGGATGGTCACACTGTGAGCCGGTATTTCCAGGCTTTTGTTCTCTGGCGGCTTTCCCTGGAGGTTTGCTGTGCCTCTTCTGAGAGTCAGAGCAGCAGTGGCCAAATCTCAGCCTCTGTCTCAGAACAGAGGGATTGCAGACCATTCTCCACCGATGTTCTGGCCACTTTAACTCTGTTTCTGTTGGTGCTGCTAAACCCTGCAGCGTCCCGGGATGTGCGCCCCACACCTGGCATCCCAGCCCTCACTTCCAGGGCTGGTGCGTCTCTGTCCTTTGTGTTTCTAACACTGCCAGCTGCCAGCCGCCAGCCGCCCGCCGCCCCCTCGCGCTCTGGAGCTTGGGGTCTCAGTCTGGTTCCAGTGAGCACACCAGATCTCTGTTTCAGTCTGGTGGTAGGCATTCCCTGGCTCACAGTCTCAGTCTGCTCTCTCGCGGGTGCTGGTCCGCGAGTCCGCCCGCTCCCCCATGCAGGTGGCTACCGCTTCCTGGGGCCCGAACTAGGAAAATAATATTTTTAATTAGCAAACACAGTTACTATGATTTAAGTGTATTCTTCTGAGATGTTCATCATAATATTGTTTAAAAGAACATTTAGTGTATTATATTTAATAATAATAAAATAATATTTAAAATATCAAAACTTTGGATGCATGCCACATACTTAATATGAATGTGAGGTTAAGAAAATGATGTATCTTACTCTGTGGAATATATTTTCCTTTAAATTGTTTATGAAGAGTTTTTATTCCATGCAAACTTGTACATATTAAGTGAAAAAAAGTGAAATCACAAATAATGTTTTAAAATATATGGAAAAAATGAGAAACATACCAAAATGTTTATAGGAGTTGCCTTTTGGTGACATTTCCCTTAGTCATAATGCTCTGCTTTACATTTGAACTTTTCAACTTTTTTTTTTTTTAACTGTTCACAATGGTCTGGTATGAAGACCAGTTTTAAGTCCCAGATCTTACAGAATTAGGAATTGAACAGCTTTTCAAGTGAGCAGTCAAAAATCAGGTTTTATAGTTGGAACCATCTTTAAAAAAAGCTTGAGACTCTATACAGCTATTATATATAGCCATGTGCAGTTGAAAAGACTATGTATTCCTTATTTGTTGGAAATCACTTACGGTAAGTTGATAGAGTTTTTCAAAGCTTTTATCCTTACCAGTTTTTTCCCCGCATCTGTTTCTACCAAATACTGATAGGATTGTCAATCTTTTGTTTTAGCCATTCTATTAGTATGTAGTGTGTCTTATTGTGGTTTTAATTTGCATTTCCATGATGATGAATGATGTTGAACATCTCATGTGCATATTGACAGTTTTTCTTCTGCATCATTTTTTTGAAGGAAGTGTTTGTGTTTGTGAATGAAAAGAACCTAGTGGCCTCAATTTTCTTTCTTTGCACTAGTATTGTAGCTTCCTGCCATCCTCAGCTGGCTGTGCATTGAAGTAATGCTGCTAAAGAAGAAATAAAAAAGGAAGCTTTATGCTTGTATTAAATTAATTCATAAAGCTTGGGGTGGAGAAGTTAACCTCTGTGCACAAGACTCCCTTCTGATTAACAGATGGCTATATGGATCCTGCATCCTTGGGAAATTGGATCCTATTATAGCAGGTGTAAAACTATCACTGCTTTGGGTGCATCTCTATAGAGCTCAAGTCTTAAAGTCTGTCATTCCCTTAAAATAAATCCTGTGGGTACTCAGGTTTTTAACATAAAATTATGGAATGAGCCCTTATATTACATGGAGTGTTTTGAATTATTTTAAAAATATGGTCTCCTTGAACAGTATGTTTGTTCTCTGTGAGATTTTTTTCATTGGGAGATGTTAGATACATTTAAAAAGGTTTACAAGGTGCTCTTATAACATAAAATTAGAACTTGTGAGATTGAATTAGAACTTGTGAGATGCATTTTTTGTTTTCATGAGGTTAGTTCCATTCAAATAACACCGAACGCCATATATTTGTTTTGTAATTTTTTCTATAAGCTGACTTCCATGTATATAAACACAAAAGACATAAAAATAAAATTCTATGAAACTTTAAGCTCTCTTGGTAGAAACATTTATCTAGCTATGTTTATTCTCTCTCTCTCTCTCCATGTGGCTATACACACACAGATATATTTACTTACTAAGTAACCTTAGGCAAGTAAACCTAATATATAGACCTAAGTTCCTCTTTTATAAAGTAGAATAGTATTAATCTTGCTCCGGAAAATTCTTGCAACAAATCGTAAAATAATAGTATGGTATATTTATGTGATAGAGTTGATCAGCTGAGACAGAGCTCGGTCTCTCATAGAGTCTTATGGAATCTACCCCAGGGTTTTAAGGATGCTGTGGACCAATGAACATAAATATCAGAGAAAGTTCAAGGACGCTGAAGTAATACTTGGTCTCATCTCTGATTTTCATGGGGGTTTAGGAGGTTTGTGTGAACAAACTTGGATCCTGGCCATTAAAGAGGTTCATCCGTCTACTGATATGTCTAATGAAGAGGCTGAATTGGACAGAAGCCAGATTAGAGGGGAGGGCAAAGGAAACTGAAAGAAAAATTATACCTCTAGGTCTAAGAAATCTCGCCAGACTCTACGAGGTATAGGGGAGCACATTTTGCCACCCCAGTATGCATATTGATTATTTGTGTGTTTATTTGAAGTATAATTAACATGCAGTGTTATATTAGTTTCTGGTATACAATATAATGATTCAGCAATTCTATATATTCCTCAGTGCTCATCATGATAAATGTACTCTTAATCTCCTTTATTTTACACATCCCCTCGTGCACCTCCTCTTGTTCTCTGTTTTTAAGAGTCTGGTTTTTTTTTTTTTTTTTTTCTTTGTTAGTTTGTTTCTTTTCTTAAATTCTACATATGAGTGAAATCATATGG
This sequence comes from Ailuropoda melanoleuca, assembly GCF_002007445.2. Classification (NCBI taxonomy): domain Eukaryota; kingdom Metazoa; phylum Chordata; class Mammalia; order Carnivora; family Ursidae; genus Ailuropoda; species Ailuropoda melanoleuca. The sequence goes on from NC_048219.1 coordinate 147,644,937, forward strand.
TATTTGTCTTTTCTTGTCTGACTTATTTCACTTATATTATCCTTTCTAGGTCCATCCATGTTGTTGCAAATGGCAAGATTTAATTCCTTTTTATGACTAAATAATTTTCCACTGTATATTTATACCACATCTTTTTTATCCATTCATCTATCGGTAAGACATTTAGATTGCTTCCATATCTTGGCTATTGTAAATAATGCAGCAGTAAACATAGGAGTACATATCTTTTTGAGCTAGTGTTTTTTTGGTTAAATACCCAGTAGTGGAATTACTGGATCATATGGTAATTCAATTTTTAATTTTTTGAGGAGCTTCCATACTGTTTTTCACAGTGGCTGCACCAGTTTGAATTCCCACTAACAGTGCATGAGGGCTCCTTTTTCTCCCATCCTTGCCAACACTTCTTATTTCTTGTTTTGTTTTTTTAATTTTAATCATTCTGACAGGTATGAGATGGTAACTCATTGTAGCTTTGATTTGCATTTTTTACATTTTCCTGATAATAGTGGTGTTGAACGTCTTTTTTGAGGAGCTTCCATACTGTTTTTCACAGTGGCTGCACCAGTTTGAATTCCCACTAACAGTGCATGAGGGCTCCTTTTTCTCCCATCCTTGCCAACACTTCTTATTTCTTGTTTTGTTTTTTTAATTTTAATCATTCTGACAGGTATGAGATGGTAACTCATTGTAGCTTTGATTTGCATTTTTTACATTTTCCTGATAATAGTGGTGTTGAACGTCTTTTTTATGTGTCTGTTGGTATTTGTATGTCTTTTTTGGAAAAATATCTATTTATGTCTTCTTCCCATTTTTTAAATTTATATGGGGTTTTTTGGTGTTGGGTTATATAGGTTCTTGAAATATTTCGGATATTGCCCCTTACTAGGTATATCATTTGCAAATGTCTTCTCCCATTTAGGTTGCCTTTTTATTTAGTTGATGATTTCCTTTGCTGTGCAGAAGCTTTTTATTTTAGTGTAGTCCCAGTCGTTTAATTTTGCATTTGTTTCCCTTGCCTGGGAAGTCGTATATAGAAAAATGTTTCTATGGACAGTGTCAAAAAAAATTGCTACTTTTGTTTTCTTCTAGGATTTTTATGGATTCAGATTTCACAGTTACGTCTTTAATCTATTTTGAGTTTCCTTTTGTGTATGGTGTAAGAAAGTGGTTCAATTTCATTTTTTTGCACATTGTTGTTCAGTTTTTCTGGCACCATTTGCTGAAGAGATTGTCTTTGCCCCATTATGTATTCTCCCTCCTTTGTTGTAGATAAATTGACCATATATGCATGATGTATTTCTGGGCTCTCTGTTCTATTCTGTTAATCTATGTGTCTATTTTTTGCCAGTGTCATACTGTTTTGATAACTATGGCTATGTAGTATATCTTGAAATCTGGGATTGTGATATTTTCAGCTTTGTTGTTCTTCCTTAAAATTGCTTTGGCTATTCACAGTCTTTTATGGTTTAAGAAGTTTTAGTGCTCCTTGTTGAGTTCTGTGAAATATGTTGGTATTTTGATAGGAATTGCATTAAATCTGTGGATTGCTTTTGCATTTTAACAATATTGATTCTTCCAACCCATGAGCATGAAATATCTTTCCATTTGTTTTTGTCATTTTCAATTTATTTCATCAATGTCTTATAGTTTTCAGAGTGCAGGTCTTTCACTTCCTAGATTAAGTTTATTCATTGGTATTTCATTATTTTGGTGCAGTTGTAAATGGGATTGTTTTCTTAATTTCTATTTCTGCTGCTTCATTATTAGTGTAAAGAAATGCAACAGATTTTTGTAGATGAATTTTGTATCCTGCGACCTTACTAAGGTATCAGGTTAATGCTGGCTTTGGTATCAGGTTAATGCTGGTCTCCTAGAATTAATTTGGAAGCTTTTCATCCTCTTCTATTTTTTTTTTAAGATTGATTTATTTATTTGAGAGAGAGAGCATGCACAAGCATGAGTGGGGGAGAGGCAGAAAAAGAGGGAGAGAGAAAATTCCAAGCAGACTCCCCACTGAGCGGGGATCCCAATGTGGGGCTCAATGCCACAACCCATTAGACCACGACCTGAGCCGACACAAAGACTCAGATGTTTAACGAAATGAGCCATGCAGTCACCCCCATCCTCTTCTATTTTTTGGAATGGTTTGAGAAGAATAGATATTAACTCTTCCTTGAACTTTTGGTAGAATTCACCTGTGAGGGGCGCCTGTGTGGCTCAGTCAGTTAAGCAGCTGCCTTCGGCTCAGGTCATGATCCCAGGGTCCTAGGATCGAGCCCTGCATCAGGCTCCCTGTTCAGTGGAAAGCCTGCTTCTCCCTCTCCCTCTGCCTGCCACTCTGCCTACTTGTGCTCTCTCTCTAGCTCTCTGTCAAATGAATAAATAAAATCTTAAAAAAAAAAGAATTCACCTGTGAAGCCATTTGGTCCCAGATTTTAGTTTCCAAGAGTTATTTGATTACTGATTCATGTCATTGCTAGTAGTTGTCTGCTCAAAATTTCTCTTTCTTTCTGATTCAGTTTTGGAAAGTTGTATGTTTCTAGGAATTTATCCATCTCTTCTAAGTTGTCCAATTTGTTGACATATACTTTTTCATAATGTTCTCTTTTAATCCTTTGTATTTCTGTAGTGCCGATTGTTATATCCCCTTCTTCATTGCTGATTTTATTTGAGTCCTCTTTTTCTTTTTTTTTTCCTGATGAATCCAGCTGGAGTTTATGAATTTTGTTGATCTTTTCAAAGAACCAGTTCCTGCTTTCATTGAATTGTTTTATTGTTTTATTTTTAGTTTTTATTTCATTTATTTGTGCTCTAATCTTTATTATTTCCTTCCTTGTACTGGCTTAAGTTTGTTTCTTCTTCTTATAGCTTATTTAGGTGTAAGGTTAGGTTATTTATTGGAGATTTTTCTTGTTTCTTGAGGTAGGCCTGTATTGCTATAATCTTCCCCCTTTTAACAGCTTTTGCTGCATCATAAGGATTTTGGACTGTTGTGTTTTCATTTTCACTATTCTCCATGTATTTTTTTATTTCCTCTTTGTTTTCTTGGTTGTTCCATTCATCGTTTAGTAGCATGTTATTCAGCCTTCATATATATGTGTTCTTTCCAGCTTTCTTCTTGTGACTGATTTCTAGTTTCATAGTGTTGTGTTTGGAAAAGATGCATGATACGATTTGTCTTTCTGAATTTATTGAGGCTTGTTTTGTGGCCTAACATGCAATCTGATATGGAAAATGTTTTTAGGGCACTTGAAAAGAATGGGTTTTTGAATGGGAAGTTCTGAATATATCTGTGAGGTCCCTCTGATCTAATGTGTCATTTAAAACCACTGTTTGTTGATTTTCTGTCTGGGTGATCTATCCATTGATATATGTGGGGTGCTAAAGTACCCTACTATTATTGTGTTACTGTCAGTTTCTTCCTTTATGTCTGTTAATAGTGCTTTATGTATTTAGGTGCTCCGTGTTGGTGCATTGATATTTACAATTGTTGCAACCTCTTGTTGAATTGTTTTCTTTATCATTATGTAGTATCCTTCTTTGTCTCTTAAGAGACAAAGATTATAATCTTTGTTTTAAAGTCTGTTTGATCTAAGTACTACTACCTCAACTTTCTTTTCACCTCCATTTGTATGATAAATGCTTTTCCATCCCCTCACTTTTAATCCACATGTGTCTTTAGGTCTGAAATGAGTCTCTTGTGGGTAGCATATGGTTGGGTCTTGCTGTTTTATCCATTCAGTCACCCTATGTCTTTTGTTTGGAGCATTTAGTCCAGTTACATTTAATGTAATTATTATTANCTTTGTTTTAAAGTCTGTTTGATCTAAGTACTACTACCTCAACTTTCTTTTCACCTCCATTTGTATGATAAATGCTTTTCCATCCCCTCACTTTTAATCCACATGTGTCTTTAGGTCTGAAATGAGTCTCTTGTGGGTAGCATATGGTTGGGTCTTGCTGTTTTATCCATTCAGTCACCCTATGTCTTTTGTTTGGAGCATTTAGTCCAGTTACATTTAATGTAATTATTATTATTATTATTTTTTTTTAAAGATTTTATTTATTTATTTGACAGAGATAGAGACAGCTAGCGAGAGAGGGAACACAAGCAGGGGGAGTGGGAGAGGAAGAAGCAGGCTCACAGCGGAAGAGCCTGACGTGGGGCTCGATCCCAGAACGCCGGGATCACGCCCTGAGCTGAAGGCAGATGCTTAACCGCTCTGCCACCCAGGCATCCCGNTCCAGTTACATTTAATGTAATTATTGATAGGTATGTACTAATTATCATTTTGCTACTTGTTTTATGGCTGTTTTCATAGTTCTTCTCTGTTCCTTTCTTCTTGTTTTGTTCTCTTCCCTTGTAGTTTAATAGCTTTCATTAGTGTTATTCTTGAATTTTTAATATTTTTTTGTGTATCTATTATAGGTTTTTGATTTGTGGTTACCATTAAGTTCATATAAAACATCTTGACTGATTTCTGTAGGTACAAATGATTTTATTACTTCTGTGCTTTAACATTCATACTGGTTTAATAAGCGATGAATATACTCCTTTTATTATGTTTGCATTTATCTGTGAAATTTTTCCCTTTCATAATTTTCTTAATTCTGATTATGGCTTTTCCTTTCCACCCAAAGAATTCTCTTTAATATTTCTCGTAAGGCTGATTTAGTGGTAATGAGCTCCTTAATTTTTTTTTTTTTTTTTTTTTTGTCTGAGAAGCTCTTTATCTCTCCTATTCTGAATGATAATCGTGTGGGGTATAGTATTCTTGGTCATGGTTTTTTTTGTTTGTTTGTTTTTTCTTTTCAGTATTTTAAATGCATCATACCACTCTCTTTTGCCATGCAAAGTTTCTGCTGAAAAATCAGCTGATCACCTTATGGTGTTTCCTTTGTATGTAACTGTTCGCTATTGCTGTCTTTAAAATTCTCTTTATCATTGCTTTTTGTCATTTTAATTATTATGTGTTTTGATGTTGACCTCTTCCTGTTTTTTTGTTCGTTTGGTTTTTTTTGTTTTTTTTTGGGTTTTTTTTTTGGTGCTCTCTGTGCTTCCTGGATCTGGTTGTTTGGTTGTTTGTTTCCTTCCCCAGATTAGGGACATTTTCAGCTATTATTTATTCAAATAAGTTTTCTGCCCCCATCTCTCTCTCTCTTTTCCTTATCCCTATTATAATGGGATCCCTATAATATGAATGTTATTACACTTGATGATGTTGCTCAATTCCCTTGACCTAGTCTCAGTTTTTATTGTTCTTTTTTTCTTTTTTATGCTATTTAGCTTGGTGGCTTCCCATTAGCCTTTCAGATCATTAATCTATCCTTATGCCTCCTCTGATCTGCTATTGATTCCCTCTAGTATATTTTTTTTTTAATTTCAGGTATTGAGTTCTTCATTTCTGACTGGTTCTTTTTTATATTTTCTATCTCTTTATTGAAGGTCTCACTGAGATTCTCCATTCTTTTCTCAAGTCCAGTAAGTATATTTATGACCATTATTTTGAATTCTTTATCAGGCATATTGGTTAACCCTGTTTCCTTTAGCTCTTTTGCTGTAGTTTTGGCCTGTTCTTGCATTTGTACATATTCCTCTGTCTCCTCATTTTGTCTAATTCTTGTGTTTGCTTCTATGTATTAGGAAAGTCATCTATGAAAATAGTGGCCTTGTGAAGAAGTCCTGTGGTGCCCTGTGCAGTGTTCCCTGTCACTAGAACCAGAAACTCAGAGGTGTCTCTAAGGTGGGCTGCATGTTTCTTACCATTGTGGCTGAGCCACATTTGCCTTCAGTCCAGTAGGATGCAGTGGACCACTTTGCCTGTTGTGGTCCCTGTGCTGTTAAGGGGCCTGTCTGGGGCTTGTAGTTGGATGGTGTTAGGAGTTAGATCAGATCATATCCCTACCCTGAGTCTGTTTGCCAGGGCTTTGGTTGGCACTGATTGGTAGGACACTTTCTGTGCTGCCAGCTATAATGTTTGGCTGCTAGGCTGCTAAGGCTGTGGGTACACTGATGTATGTAGTTATCTTCCCCTCTCCCCAAGGCAGGACTTACTTTGGAGTGGTGTTGATCCTTGCTGGGGTTGCTTGCAAGGTCGTCAGGGAAGGAGCTGTTTTGAAGGGATGCCTGCAGAATGAAGCATGTTGGATGGGGTGGATCTACAGGAGAACATAGGGGCAAGGCAGGCAGTGCTAGCAAGAGAGGTGGAGAGTATACCTGCTGATTTCTGCAAGTGTCTTGGCATCTGCGCTGGAGGAGGGGTGGGAAATGGTGCCCATCAACACTTGTTCTTGGAGAAATCTCTCCCAGATTCCTGTCCCTCCAGCACACATTCTGAGATTAGTAAATAAATGTCCTTTATCCCAGGTACATTTCAAACTGTTGCTTCTATGCTGTATATGGTCTTTTTGTTGTTGTTGTTGTTGTTGTTGTTTTGTTATGTTGGCTCTTTAAAGGTGGGGGCTCAATTTCTTTTGCTCACTGGCTTTCCTGGAGCTAAGCTTGCTGATTTTTAAAGTACCTAGAGTTAAGCCCCACTGCTTAAAAAAACTCACAAAGTTAAACCTCACTGGCTTTAAAAACCAAAATGTTAGGGGGACCCACTCATCTTATTGGTATGGGTCCCCCATTCTGGGGTGCCTGGTGTAGGGTCTGATCGTTTTACTTTTTTTTGCTTGTGGTGTCCATCCCATTTGAGGTGATAGTCTCACCTGGAGTTTGGCTCCCAGTTGTATCCCTGTCCCTCCTCTCTGCAATTAACTGTGGAAAGTCGGCTCTGCAAGTTTCTGGGTAGTTTCCGGAGTTGCACTGGTATGGCTGTTATCTCAGTGTGTCCATGGGATGAGCTAAGCTTAGGATCCTCCTACTCTACAACTTCCCAGAAGTCCTGGCAGGTTGATTTTTTTAAGCTGATTATTTTTAAGAAACCAGACACAAGAGTAGCTCTGAAAAGTAAGTAAAAGTTACCCTTTTGTAAGAGACATTGCATGTACAAGAAAAATCTCCACTTGTAGTGTCTCCCTGGCTGCACCAGAAAGTGGAGGATGACTCTGAATCCTTAGAAACTGTTATTAATGGAGAAAGCACGTATTTAAATCTGTGTAACAATCTTACCCTCGTTTACTGTGCTTTACCTAGGAACCTCCCACAATTGTCTCCCCGCTCCCAACAACTTTTGTCTTTATTTGAAGATGGTATTTAGGGTAGTGGGCTTAGGTCACTTTGGAGAGTTACTCAGTTTTCCTGAGTCTCTTCTATGTATACAGGAGGTATACCTGTTATTAAACTGTCGTTTGATTTTCTCCTGTTAATCTGTCTCATGTCAAATTCAATTCTTAGACCATCTAGAAGAATCTTAAAGGGTAAAGAAAAATTTTTCTCCATAGCAGAGGTTCTGAAGGTTAAGAAGTTTAGGATAAATTACGAAGCTACTCTTAAGACCTCTCTGACTCCAACTCCCCTGTGACTGCCTTTCAAAAGCCTTTATGCATCTTATGGAATATTCTAGGTGATATAGAGGGAATTGTGTTTCTAGCAGCCCTCTGCAAAAGCTAGGAATTAAGAAAAGAGGGTGGAGAGGATCCAGACAATGTATTGTTGAGGGTGGGGATCTATATCAGCAGAAGTGGAGAAGGAAGAATGGCAGATGGGATGCTCAAGATCAGGCTTCGGGCAGGACTGTACTTAGGGTCACTATATTAGTTTGCTATGGCTGCCATAACAAAACAAAACATAACAAAACAAAACATAACAAAACAAAACAAAACAAAACACAGACTGGTCGGCTTAAACAACCAAAGTTAATTTTCCCATGGTCCTGAAGGGTGGAAGTCTAAGATCAAGATGTGGACAGGTTTGGTTTCTTGAGACCTCTCTTATTGGCTTACAGATGACCATCTTTTCCCTCTGCCTTCACATGGTCTTTTCTTTTTGTGCACAAAATGTCTGTGTCCGAATTTCCACTGGTGTTCTTATAAGGACACCAGTTGTATTGGATTAAGGCCCACACATATGACCTCATTTTAACTTAATTAGCTCTTTAATGGCCCTGTGTTCAAATACAGTTGCATTCTGAGGTACTGAAGGTTAGGACTTCAATATCTGAATTTGGAAAGGACACAATTAAGCAAATAACAGTGATCTTAGTATGACATTAGCATCCATATTAAGTTACCACAGGTGTACTGGAAGTAATAAACAGAGTATGCAGCAGCAGGTAGAGTTGAGCAGTGTAGCCTCACAGTATGGGAGGACCCTCCATCAGCTCTCCTAGAAAGATAGGAGGGAGAGCTATGGTCCTGCCACTTCACATACAGGGCAAATGGTCTAACAACTTGAGGAAATTTGTGGAAGTGTCTCTTTTCAGGTTTTGCAGTGCATGTGTTCTATGATTATTTGGGTTATGTATAAAATGCCTATTAAAACTTATATAGATAACACATAATATAATGTCAGAATAAATGCAAAGAATGTCAATGAAATTTTAAAAATCAAGTTATTTTTAACATTCTTCCTATCTACATTGGTTCTGAGAAATAGCTTTAGACAATGTTCTCTTCAGTATTCATAAGAGTTTTCATATATATCATTTTCTTCTAAAAATTCTGTACGGAAGACAGAACAAACATTTTCAGTGTTTTAATCTGAAAAAAGTTAAGGTGACTTGTCCTTGGTCATAGACCAGGAAACAAAACAGCTAAGATTCAAAAGGCAGCAGTGTTTTGAACCACCACAATTATGGTACTTAGTGTCTTAGCTCAGGCTGCCATACAAAATACCATAGACTAGGCAAATTAAACAACAGAAATGTATTTTATCACAGTTCTGGAGGCTAGAAAACCAAGATTAGAGTGCCAGTATGGCCAGGTTCTAATGAGGACTCTTTTCCTGGCCATCTAGATGACTCTTGAACCTTATCTTCACATGCCAGAGAGAGATCGCGGAGTGAGAGCAAGTGAGCTAGCAAGAGAGAGAGGGAAAGGGAAAGGAAAAGGGACAGGGAAGGGGAAAGGGAAAAGGAGGGAGAAGGAGAGGGAGGGAGAGAGGAAGGGAGAGAGGGAGGGAGAGAGGGAGGGAGAGAGGGTGCTTGCGCACTCTCTGGTATCTTCTTATAGGGCACTAATCCCATCTTGAGGGTCCCACCCTCATGGCTTTATCTCAACTTAATTACTTCCCAAAGGTCCCATCTACAAATACCATCACACTAGGCTTCAATATATGAATTTGAGGGGGAGGGGTGCATAAAATTTTGTCCAAAGCACATAGGTAGAATAAGCAAAACATGAAGGAAAACTGTCATAAACAATATATAGAATACTATCTAGGCATTAAACTATCTTTGAATAACAATTTGCTTTGCATTTATAAAATGTAAGTCATCAATTTTGGTGAAACTTACTACATACAATTTTTAATGCCATTTCTATAATAATGTGGTATATACTATATATAAGATGCTTTCTTCCCTTCTTTCCTATTCAGATCAGCAAGAAATGCATATTGTTGAGAGCTAGTTTTGGCCTTTTCCATTTGTGTGTTTTATTATTTATCATGTATTTTCCCTAGTACTTTGAAGGGCCTGGTAGGTGGTGCCTTACAAATAAGGTGAATCTGCCTCATGGTTCCATGCAGAGATGACTGGCAGGGACAGTTAATTCAACAGGACATCCAGTTGTGTTGAATCTGGAAAAAGGCCTTTGTCCCCAAAGCTTGAGGGCATGGATCAGATGAATGTCTTGGAGCTTTATTAAAGTCTGCTTCTCAGATAAGAGCTTCAGAGGGGAGTTCTAAAGCAGCTTAAGGTAGTCACTCAAATATGAATGAAGAATATATATGGTATTTTGAAGGTAATCTTATTGAATTGGATTAGTTATCACATAAAGTAGCAGAGACACTCCTATAAATAAAGGAGGTCATGGGGTCTTTTTAATTTTTATTGGGAATGTCTTATTTTCAAGTTATATGCTTAATTAAAGTATTTATAGCAGAGGGATCAGTAGTTTTATTTACTTATTTATTTAATAAGTACTTATATAACACTTACTCTTCGCTAGGCCCCATTCCAAGCAATGGCAACTCTATGAGCCAGGAACTATTATTATCCCTTCTTTACAGTTAATGCAATGAAGTGTCTTTTTTTTTTTTTTTAAGATTTTATTTATTTATTTGACAGAGAGAGACACAGCCAGCGAGAGAGGGAACACAAGCAGGGGGAGTGGGAGAGGAAGAAACAGGCTCCCAGCAGAGAAGCCTGATGTGAGCTCAGTCCCAGGACCCCGGGATCACACCCTGTGCCGAAGGCAGATGCTTAACGACCGAGCCACCCAGGCGCCCCTGCAATGAAGTGTCTTGCCCAAGATCACACTTAGCATTTAGTGTCTCCCAAATCAAATGAAAAAATCTTTATATAGAATTAGAGTAATTGTGCTTAAGAGATAATAACAGATAACTTTTTCAATGGCATTGAATTTTACCCATTTGAAAAACTGTCAGAATGTTCTTGAGAAGAGGATTTTTCTCCATGTTCAAATATTATAGAGCCTCCTATCGTCCACATTTTGCTAGTTAAACCATATGCACTTGACCAAATAAATAAATAAATAAAACAGCAAAGGAGGGGAGGAAAGGATAAAAGTTGGATAGAAGTAGTGAAAAGAACACCTTTTTCTTATTCCTAATCTTAGAGAAAAAGCTTTTAAAAATTCACCCATAGAAATTATGTTTGAGGGGCATCTGAATGGCTCAGTTGGTTAAGTCAGCCTTTGGCTCAGGTCATGATCCCAGGGTCCTGGGGATCGAGCTCTGCGTGAGGCTCCCTGCTCAGTGGTGAGCCTGCTTCTCCCTATCCCTCTGCTGTTCCCCCTGCTTGTGCTCTCTCTCTCTCTGTCAAATAAATAAATAAAATCTTTTAAAAAAGAGATTATGTTTGCTATAGTATTTTCTTCTATTAAATATTTTTATTCATTTATTGAACTGTTTTTATAATTCCTTTTTATTCTGGAAAATTATACTGATTGATATTCAAATGGTAAACTGATCTCATGTTTCTGGAATGCTCCCTAGACTCACGATGTGTGTTATCCTTTATAATATTGCTAGGTTAGGTTTGCTGATATTTTACTTAGGGGTTTTGCATCCATGCTTAATAGAAGTTAGCTTATGATTTTCCTAACTTGTGATGCCCAGTTAGATTTTGCTTTATAATGATTTCATAAAATGAATTGAGAAGTATTTTCTCTTTTTCTAACTTCTGGAAGCATTTGTGTGAGATCAAGACTGGTGTTTCTTCCTTGAAAGTTCATCTCTGGTGATGTGATATAAGCCTAGAGATTTCTTTGTGTGAAGGTTTTAAATTACAGACTTAATATCTTGAAAAATACGAGATAATTCAGACTTCTTTCTTTTTGCTGAGTTAAGCTTTTCTAGAAATTTGTCTATACATGTGTAGTCTATCAGATCTTTACTGGGTTTTTGTATTTCTTTTATCAGTTATTGGGAGAGCTATATTAAAGTCTCCCACTCATGCACATTTATTTTATATATTTGAAGCTACATTGGTGAGTGCATATAAATTTAGAATTGCTATATGTCCCTGGTAAATTGATTATTTAATCATTATAAAGGAGTGGTCTTTATCTTTAGAAATACATCTTGTCTTTAAGAATACTTCGCCATACTAGAATAGCAACAGTAACATTCTCTTGGTTCTTATTTTCATGTTTTCCAACTTTGCCTTTCTACCTGTGTTCTTGTATTTCAAGTCTGACTCTTGTAATCAGCATCAGTCTTCTTCTAAAATCAGATCTGATAATATTAACCTCCTAATTGGACTAATTAATCCAATTGCTGAATACTGATTTGTTTTGATTTATGTCTACAATCTTATTTATTCCCTAATTTCCCACTTGTTTTTATCCTTTTTTTTTGTACTCTTACCTTCTTTTAGATTAATCAAGTTTAAAAAATTAGTCCCTTTTCTCCAATCATCACTTTAGTTACACACTATTTTTTCTGTTCTCTTTGTAGTTACCTAAACGTTTAAAATATGCATTCATTGCTGAATAAAGTCAAATATAAATTTGTATTTTTCCACTTCCTTGACATGTGCTCTACTTAGAATATTTAAACTACATTTACTCCCGCTAATCCTGCCATTTATGTAATTTTTTGAAGTCATTTAAATCCTACATATACCCAAACCTACACAAGACATTATTATTATTTAGTAAAATTAATATTCATCTAGATTTTTCTTCATATTTACTATTTCTGGTGTTCTGTACTTTTTTCTCTCTGCAATACTATTGTTAAAAGCTCTGCCAGACTCTCTACCTCCTATTAGGGCTTTTTCTTTGCTAGGAATTCTGGCCCCTAATCTGGTAATTGCTAATCTGCAATTGACAAATACCTTAAGGAAAAATGAATTCACAGAACATTGGCTTACTGATTTGTGGTTTTATTCTGTCCATGATCTTGCTTCTTCAATTATTGTCTCTTTGGCTGTCTGATCATTACTATTATTAGTAGTAGTATTTTACCTCATGTTTTTTTGCTGTTCTCAGCAAGACTCTTCTGCAAGTTGTATTTTTGCTGTAGCTAGAAAGGAGAAATACATACTTTTTTTTCTTTAAAGTTTAATTTGACAGAGTTAAATGGTAAATGAAGTACATAAATAATTCTAATTTAGAACATAATATAGAAATGATTTTCTTAGTCATGTATTTATTAATTTAAAGATACTTGTGCATAATATTTCCAGGTAATATTCCATACTAGGTAAATATTGATGGATGAGACAAACAAGGTCTCTTAAGTTCACATTCTTTTGGAAGGGGTTCAAGTGGAAGGAGACATGGATAATGAATATTTAACATAAATTAATGGTATTATCAAAAGAATTATAAATACTGTAAGAAAGAAGTAAAACCAGGGGTGTGATATATAGAGACTGGGAATGGGTGGAATCAGGTTGTTGTAGACTGAGTACTCTGTGTCGTTAGGGACATCTCTGAAGAGGTCATATTTGAGCTGAGAACTGAATGAAAAAAACTGGCCCTGTACTAATTTAGGGACAAAGGATTCCTAGAAGAAACAGCAGGAGAAACAGCACTAAGGTAGAGATGATCTCACCATGTTCAAGGAACATACACAAATCTAGAGTGGCTTACACAGAGAAAATAAGGAGATAATGTGTGAGATGTGATTAAAAAAAATATCTACAAGGCTCAGATCATGTGTGGACTTGTAGATTATGGTTGGCGGGGGTGGGGAGGTTGAATTTTGTTCTAATGCAATGGGTATCCAAGAGGGTTTAATATAAGGAAACAGTATGAATTATGTTTTAAGGATCATTCTGGCTGTGGTGTTGAGAATAGTATATGGGCACTGAAAAGGAAATAGGGAGATCACATACAGGCTATTGTAGACATCTGGTTAAATATGGGTCATTGGACACTTATGTTTTCCTTCGCCCTCTCCTGTAACTCCACAAAAATGACACAGAAGAGACAAAAAGAAATGAACTCAGACAGAAAAAAGAATCCCTATGGGATGGGAGACAACAATAGCTACATTCTGTGTATTGAACAGGAGAATAGAGATTTATTCTCTGGAGCTTTGGGTGTCATTCTGGGGAACAATGAGATGAAACAAAAATGTTTATATGGAATGAAAAGCTTTCAGCTCTTTCCCTTCCTCCACTCAGTGAGATTACTCCTAGACAGGCTTAAACTTCCCAGACAGGAAATCGGAGCATTCATCTCTGAGGAAATTTATCCGCTTAATATTTTGTGTCTATTAGACTTTAGTGAGGGACACTGCTTAGCATCTCCTTATGTGTTTCATCCAATTGAAAGAATTTACTGGGTGATCTAAGAACACTTAAACTACCCAGAGGCTTTGATAATGGTTTTGGCGACCATATCATAACTTTAATCCTTTCTTAAGACTGAGTTTTATTGAGCAATCCCTAATTTTAGGACTTTCTCAATTTTATATCTTACTGCTTGTATTTGAAAATTAATTACCTCCTAACATATCCTCAGATTTTTGGACTCTTTTTCTTTCATTTTCTTCATTCCTACTTGAAGGCTGGACAGCTCTTTTCTTTTCTCATCTATTTCCTATACCCACAGAAACCTGTCACAGAATTCAGTTCTGCTTTTCCTACCTCTACCTTTGGAACTATGAGATCAATAATAACACAGTCTGACTCCTGGTTCATAGTTGTACCAACTATTTAGTAATTACATAGCATGAAACACGAGCTTCCCTGCCTCTGATACCAGTTTCTTCAGCATCTGCTATCTATCAACTAAACCTATGTTATATATTTGATGTTTATTGTTATAGTAGTACCCTGCTTATGGTACCAATGACTGAATCAATAGCATACCGTCGACTGTGATAACAAACAACACCCAAATCTGGGTGCCTAAATACACATTTTTTTTTTCTTGTTCATGCAATGTCTGCTGGAGGTCTGACCTTCTCTCCTGGGCTGCTGTTTTCTGTGTATTCCAAGCTCAGTATTCCAAGCTGCTTTGATCTCCATATCAATACCTGCCTCCACCATCACTGTTATAAGGAAGAGGGGTCTGAGGATTTCAGCTCTGCAGTTAAATATTCCCATCTAGAAATGACGAGAGTCACTTACTCTCAAATTATTTGGCCAAAGCAAGACTTATGGCCATACTAACTTCAAGGGACAAGAAAGTGCAATCCCACCTGTGTCTGTAACAAGAGGGGAATCAGATGTTATTTGACATTAGCATTAAGTACCACAGAAGGTATTGCATTTCCTCAACAAGAAAAGGATACTAGAAACAAAAGTACCTTTGGAGAATAAAAAGAGTCCTTGGGGGGAAAAAATTGGAACAGTAATTAAAAAAAATTCATTACAATTTTGAGAAATTTCGGAAGATAGAGCAAAAATAAATAGAGGCAGGACATTTCTTGTAATTCTGTTTTCAGCCAAACTACCAATGAAGTGTGAAGGTAGAATAAAGATATTTCTTAAGGCAAAACCTCAAATCATTTGCCTCTGATGCATTCTTTCTTAGAAATTTACTAGGGAATTTTCACCAAAACAAAGATGTAAACCAGGAAGGTGACATGGGATCCTGAAGATAAGGGTTACAACATTGATAAGAGGCCAAGGGAATTTCCAGGATAAAGTTTATCGGGATGCCTAAGACATCTAAGTGCAGAGGGTAGGTAGAGAGTTGGCTATATGAGCAGGATTTTCAGGGGAGAGGTCCGGGCAGGAGATACACATTTAGGAGGTTTCAGTTATTAAAGCTATGAGATTAGACTACAGAGGGAGTGAAGAAGCATTTCAAGGATTGAGTCCTGGGGTATTGTTAAGTTTAGAGAAAAGAGGAGGAGATAGTAAAGAAGGAGGCAGCCAAGAAAGTAAGAGGAAAACCAGGAACACTGGTTGTGCTGGAAATCAAATAAAGAAAATTTTTCAAGGAAGAGAGAGTGCTAAATGCTGCCAATTGATCAAATAAGATGAAGCCTGAGAACTGACCACTGGGCTTGGTAATGTAGAGGGCATTCATGACCTTGATAAGGACAGTTTTGTGGAGTAGATAAATGAGGGTGGCATAAAAGAGTCTGGCTCAGTGCTAAATCTGTATTTTATAATATGTATTACATTTATGTAATAAATATATAAGTATAAACATATATTTAATAATATAAAATATGCATCTTAAAAGCATTCATTCATGGTTTTATGGTTATTAAATAATAAATATTCATTATATAAATTTTTGAAAATAGAGAACATCTAGAAAAGAAAATACTAGGACCCACAGCCAAGGGGGAAAAAAAAAGTAAACTTAAATAGAAGCAATGCTATTAGTCCAAAGATAAGAGATGCTTGTGACAGAAGAGAGGAGTGATGGTGGAGACAGGAAGACCTAGAGATAGATGCTGGTGTCAATTGAGCAGGCAGACTTGCTGGTGGACTGGCAGCGGGGCTGCAGTGAGGGGCAGGCAGGGTGTCAAGATAGACTGAAAGGCTTTGTGAGTCTTCACTAAATACCTCTCAGAAATCCTTCAAGATTGTTCTAAGTGCGTATTTTTTAATTAAAAATTTAATTTTTCTTAATTAAGGGTGCACTTGTAAATAACTTTGTTTTGAAGACAGGTTCGGCACCAGAATGGCTGTCTTAAACATCAACATCAGGACTTGGTATCTTTTGATATATGTGAAAATCGGTTGCTCTTATCTGTTCATCCTCTTGGTGACTTCCATGTCTTGGTGGCCGTGGTTTCCATGCTATAATTCTTATTTTCTTTTTCCCAGCACATTTCATCATTTTGAAAATTACTCTTAAATAACTTAAATGTATTTTGAAATTTAAAAAATGGGAAAAATCTTATTTGCCATTATATGAAAACTGAAATATGCCATCAGTCTTTTGCAAAAATAAAATAAACTTATATTTTGAAAAAGTAATTATTGAAATTGCTTCGTTTTCAACATTAGCCATTTTTTTAAATTAACATATAATGTAGTATTTGTTTCAGGGGTACAGATCTGTGATTCATTTTACACAGTTCACAGTGCTCACCATAACACATACACTCCTCAGTATCCGTCACCCAGCCACCCGATCCCTCCCACCCTCCTCCACTCCAGCAACCCTCAGTTTGTTTCCTGAGATTAAGAATCTCTTATGGTTTGTCTCTTATGGTTTGTCTCCCTCCCGTTTCATTTTTTCCTCTCCTCCCCCATGATCCTCTGCCTTGTTTCTCAAATTCCACATATCAGCAAGATCATATGATAATTGTCTTTCTCTGATTGACTTACTTTGCTTATCATAATACCCTCTAGTTCCACCCATGTAATTGCAAATGGCAAGATTTCATTTTTTTCCATTACTGCATAATATTCCATTGTGTGTGTGTGTGTGTGTGTGTGTGTGTGTGTATATTTCACATCTTCTTTATCCATTCATCTGTCGATGGACATCTAGGCTCTTTCCATAGTTTGGCTGTTGTGGACATTGCTCCTATAAACATTGGGGTGCATGTGCCCCTTTGGATCCCTACATTTGTATCTTTGGGGTAGATACCCTGTAGTGCAATTGCTGGGTCATAGGGTAGCTCTATTTTCAACTTTCTGAGGAGCCTCCATACTGTTTCCCACAGTGGGTGCACCAGCTTGCATTCCCACCAACAGTGTAGGAAGGGTTCCCCTTTCTCTGCATCCTTGCCGACATCTGTTGTTTTCTGACTTGCTAGTTTTAGCCATTCTGACTGGTGTGAGGTGGTGTCTCATTGTGGTTTTGATTTGTAGTTCCCTGATGCCAAGTGATGTTGAGCACTTTCTCATGTGTTTGTTAGCCATTTGGATGTCTTCTTTACAGAAATGTCTGTTCATGTCT
This sequence comes from Ailuropoda melanoleuca, assembly GCF_002007445.2. NCBI lineage: Eukaryota > Metazoa > Chordata > Mammalia > Carnivora > Ursidae > Ailuropoda > Ailuropoda melanoleuca. The sequence continues at coordinate 147,662,334 of NC_048219.1, forward strand.
TCTGCCCATTTCTTGATTGGATTATTTTTTCTTTGTATGTTAAGTTTGTTAAGTTCTTTATAGATTTTGGATACTAGCCCTTTATTTGATACATCATTTGCAAATATCTTCTCCCATTCTGTCGGTTGTCTTTTGGTTTTGTTGACTGTTTCCTTTGTTGTGCAAAAGATTTTCATCTTGATGAAGTCCCAGTAGTTCATTTTTGCCCTTGCTTCCCTTGCCTTTGGCTATGTGTCTAGGAAGAAGTTGCTGAAGCAGAGGTCAAAGAGGTTGCTCCCTGTGTTCTCCTCAAGGATTTTGATGGATTCCTGTCTCACATTTAGGTCTTTCATCCGTTTTGAGTCTATTTTTATGTGCAGTGTAAGGAAATGGTCCAGTTTCATTCTTCTGCATGTGGTTGTCCAATTTTCCCAACACCACTTGTTGAAGAGACTTTTTTCGATTGGATAGTCTTTCCTACTTTGTGAAAGATTAGTTGACCATAGAGTTGAGGGTCCATTTCTGGGTTCTCTATTCTGATCCAGTGATCTATGTGTCTGTTTTTGTGCCAGTACTATACTGTCTTGATGATCACAGCTTTGTAATAGAGCTTAAAGTCTGGAATTGTGATGCCACCAGCTTTTCTTTTCTTTTTCAACATTCCTCTGGCTATTTAGGGTCTTTTCTGGTTCCATACAAATTTTAGGATTATTTGTTCCATTTCTGTGAAAAAGTAGATGGTATTTTGATAGGGATTTCATTAAATGTGTAGATTGCTCTAGGTAGCCTAGACATTGCATCTTTCATTAAAATGTCAAGGTCCTAGGTGAGAGATAAGGGAACTTGTGGCAGAACCTTATTAGTTTGATTCTATTTTAAATAATACTAAATTGGTTCTAATGATACCCTAGATTTTTTTTAGCGTCATGATGAGTCAAGTCTTATGAAAATAAAACTTTTTTTGGATAATCATTTACATATTGTTCTATGAGAGACAATGCAAGAAATGAGACCCACATTTTCACCTAAGCTCTGATGTTAAGCAACTCTGTTTTTAGAGAAAAATAAGCTAACATCTTTGAGCTTTGGTTTCTTTGAGGTTGTGTTTTTCAGACAGGGGCTCTGCAGTAACATGAGTGCTGTCATTTTGGTTCATTTGCAGGCCGTGGAATTCCTCATTCATGCTGTGTTGAAGGGTCTTCAGCATTAGTAACTTACAGAGTAGTCAAGGCTTAGTTTCTTCTGTTTATTCATTTTGGGATTGTTTGTATTAACAATGGGGTGACTGAAATTTGTTCTCTCAGGACCTTAGAGTGAAATCCTAAATCCTTTCAATGAACAAGCTTGCCCCCATTCCCTACCTGTTCCATCACTTCACATTCTGGTCCTTGGTATGCTGGTCACAATAGTGAGTAAGAAAGATCTGAAAGTGAAATGATTTCCAGTGCTGCTATGCTGTGGTTATGTCTCCTTCAAGTAGAAAAATCAATGTATTTTGGTTGAATGTGTCTCACAAGAAGATACTGAGGGTGATGAGACATATAGGACAGTGTAATTCTCAAAGAATTTATAATCTCTGCATAAGTAGAGATAGGGCAAGCATGCATAAAAAAACAACCAGCTATGTGAAAACGGAAGGGGACAATAACCACTATAAGAATTCACATCCAGGAGCAATTATGTGAGCTAGTATAGTCAGGAAAAGCTGCCCAGGGTGTGACTGGGTATAATTTGATAGATTTATTTAAATGATAGGAAATGTCAGGAATTGTGTAGGAAGAGATAGCATGAAGGAAGACTCAAGAGTAGTAGTGGGAACAATAGTAGTAAATAAACCATGATAACTATTATAATTAAAAACTTTGTTATTGTTAGCTGATCAGGAACCATTTCTATCCCTGAGCCCATTGCCATAACTACAGGATATTTGCTAGTAGAACATTAGAAAATGTTTATAGTTCTCAGCATTCCTCAAACCATGAGAGTCAGACATTGTCCTAAAATGGACCCCTTTCAGAAAGAAAAGCTTTCACAAAAATTGTGCAACATCCCAGATTTACATTACTTCCCAAGTACCCAGTGATCTTTTATCTTCCCAACATATCATAGCATCTCTCCTATTCCTGTGGAACAGCACTTCGAGTAGGGCTGGAAGGAACATTATCAGTAGGACTTGCAAGCTTCAACCTTGTTCTGGAAAGTCTCTGATCTCACCTTGTAAGCCCTTGAATTTTTTTGTCTTCATCAGTGAGAATCCTGGCAGCATAGCACAGAGCTTTAAACCTTTGGCTCTTTCATTAGACTGAGTTCAAATCCTGACTCCACCACTCACTGGGTATGTGACTTTAGGCAAGTTACTAAGAGCTCTAAGCTTCATTTTCTTCACATGAAGAGAAAAAGGATAATAATAGTAATGCTTGCTTCGTTGTTTTCTGGAGATTGAATGAGATAGTCCATATAAAGCACTTAACCACAGTGCTAAACACATAGAAATACTTTATCACTGTTCATTATTTTGGAGTATTGTTTACTTGATACTATTGGTACCTTTATGTGAGACTTTAAAAGCCTAAATGTGTCTTTTTTAAGATTTTATTTACTTATTTGTTTGTTCATTTGAGAGAGAGAGAGAGAGAATGAGTAGTGGGGAGGGGCAGAGGGAGAGAGAGGAAGAAGCAGACTCCCCGCTGAGAAGGGAGTCAAATACAGGGCTCATCCTAGGACCCTGAGATCATGACCTGAGCTGGAGGCAGATGCTTAACCCACCAAGGCACTTCCTAAATGTGTATTTTTTTATTTTAGTCTTTTTTAGTTTAACCAGGAGTGCTATTAATTCGTCTTGGGGTTTGGTAATATTTTTATTACATAAAGGAAAAAAGCACTATGTAGTTTTTCAAAGTTGTCCTATTTTAAGTGGTAGAAAATATTAGAAGAAAGTGCCCAGTTGTTCTCAAACTTTTTTTAAATTTTTTAAAAAATTTATTTGAGAGAGAGAGACAGAGTGTGAGCACGAGCAGAGTGGGAGGAGCAGAGGGAGAGGGAGAAGCAGACTCCCTGCTGAGCAGAGAGCCTGTTGCAGGGCTCAATACCAGGACCCTTAGATCATGACCTGAAGCCGAAGGCAGACACTTAACCAACTGAGTCACCCAGGCTCCCCTCAGACTGCTTTATAATTAATACTTAATAATTATTAATAATTAATATATTACAAAATAGTATAAATACTTAGAATAGGCAACATTTATTGAGCTCTTAGCATGTGCCAAGCATTGGCCAGGTACCTTACAGGCAATATTTCACTTATAAGGTAGGTACGGTATATCTTCATTTCTGTATTATTTCCATTTTTTAAAGAATAAGGAAACTGACTCAAAAGACTCAGCAACCTAGCCGTGGTCCCATTGCCATTAAGGTACAGTATGGAGACAACCCAGTGGCATGAGAAAAATCAAAGCTCTCTTAAACCTCTTTGCTGTAGGACACAGCCCTGTTATGGGGGAGACGGCTAGATGTTCTTGGAATGGTAGGTGTAGGTGGGAAAGCAGTGGAAGATAAGATTAGTCAGGTCATTTGGGGCTGAATTATGCAAGATTTTAAATGCAAAGGAACTCTGCAATGTCTACCTTGACCACTCTTGAAAAAAAAAATCAGTTAATCTGCCTCTGTGTTAAGAACTTTATCATGTGGAACACATGTCTCATTGCCTGCTGATTTATTTAAATCAGACAGATGATCAGTAAAGCAATTGGAATAGTGCCAAGGTCCATAGTAAACATGTTACAGATAGTAGCTGTTTTCCTTATTACACTGTGGAAGTATTCTTATCTGACCTCCAGTTAATACACTCACCAGATTAACCAATGCTCTTTCTCTTGTAAAGCATTTTGACTGCTCATCATGAAATGCCATGGCTATGCTAATGCAGGTCAGCTCTCACCAGGTGTCCTAATGTGTTTTATTCTTCCCTAAGATAAGATGTGCTTATTCCCAAACCTGTTTGTCAGTTATGGTTGTTATTTCCATCATGTAAGCTGAGTGAATTATTATGTAAACCAGTGAAACATGAATGTGGGGAGAAAGAGATACCTCTATATTAGCCTAGTTGAATGCTTTGGGTATAGTTGATAAAGGCAAGTTGTTAAAAAAAAATTAGGTCAAATTTGTTGTGGGCAAGAAAATGTGAAAGATAACAAATTCTTATAAAAACCTGGAAATACTCTGCCGTCAGATTTCTTCCTAAGGAGTTTATACTTCTTGCCTAACTTTAAAAGCACATTGGATCATGGGAATCTTTTATGATATGGAACTTGGGTAAATACAAAATTAACCTGAACCTCCGATAAAAAGAAAAAGACAAGGTAATTTGGTATGCAGTTTGTATAATAAATATAAGACTATATAGGTAGCATTTTTGTTGCTCTTGCTTACTTAAAAATTGCTATGACATATGCCCTATATATCCTGTGTTTGGTTTACATTTCTGAAAATAGGAAATAAGAGATGAAATATTGTGCTTTTATTTATGATGGTGACCTTTTTATAAAGTATCTCAGTCAACTCCTGAGGGGAGATGAGTGCCCTGTGGTTGAGATAGTCTTCTATTCAATGCAGGGTTTCAAATTTAAAAGTTTTCTGGTTTAGAAACTATAAATTATTTATGCAGTATCAAGCTTTTTCAGCCCTGTTTATGACAGGTTGGGATTTTGCCAATCTCGGTTGAAACAGTCTAAATAATTTATCTTGTGTTCCTTCAATGTACAATACATTCTGAAGCCCAAGAAATGTTAAATAAGTTTTATTTTCTTCTCTGCTATGCTGAGGTCAGGAAGCTTAAGCTCTTAGACATTCTTTGAACACTTTTTGGTCCCATGTCTTCTCTCAGTGTGCTAGGTCTTTTTTTTTTTTTTTTTAAGCTTTCATATTGTGCTTTTCTTTCATGTGACATTTCTACTTCATTGAACTTCTTTTTAAAGGAATCCTTTAACTCCCATTAATTATCTCTTCTGAATTTCTATACATTGTAATTTCAGTCATAAATAAGAGAATATCTTTGTAAGTAAAGAATTCAATTATTTTTAGATCCCAGTATCTTCCTGGAATACGAACAATGAATTAGTCTGATTTGATTTCACCGAAATGNGGATGTACTGTATGGTGATTAACACAATATAATAAAATAAAATTAAAAAAAAATAAATAAAATTTAGGCATTTATTTGATTTTATTTTCAATATATGAGCCAATGAGATAATGCGAATACAGGTTTTTTTTTTCTTTCTTCATTCAACAGTGTTTTCAAGATTTATTCATGATATATAAGTAGGTTCTTTTATAATTTCACAAGCTATGTAATGATATACCACTATCTGTTCATTCTGTGGTTGGTGGATATTTATGTTGTTTCCAGTTTGGGTTTTTTTGCCACTAAAACAATGTGCATATTTATGCAATGCTGATTCTCTCAGGTAAACTCATAGAAATGAAACTGCTGGGCCAGACATTATATGTATCTCTAATTTTAATTTTAAAAATGTTTTTATTAGGGTAGAATTGACATATAACATTATATTAATCTCAAGTATACAATGCAGTGATACAATGTTTGTATGTATTGTGAAATGATCATCACAGTTAGCTAACATCTGTCACCATACACAGTTACATACTTTTTTTCTTGTGATGAGACCTTTTAAGATCTACTCTCTTTACATAAGAGAGCAGATCTTATGAGATCTGCTATAATGAGACCTTTTAAGATCTACTTTCTTTACATAAGAGAGCAGATCTTATGAGATCTGGCTATAATGAGACCTTTTAAGATCTACTCTCTTACATAAGAGAGTAGATCTTAAAAGGTCTCATCACAGGAAAAAAAGTATGTAACTGTGTATGGTGACAGGTGTTAGCTAACTGTGATGATCCTTTACATCGGAATCCGGGGATGTACTGTATGGTGACTAACATAATATAATAAAAAATCATTTAAAAAAAAAGATCTCTCTTAGCAGCTTTGAGATATGCAATAAATATTATTAACTATAGATCATGCTGTACATTACATCCACATGACTAATTTATTTTATAACTGGAAGTTTGTACTTTTTGACCCCCTTCACCCATTTCACTAACCCCCACCCCCAGCCTCTGGTAACCACCAATCTGTTCTCTGTTATCTATGAGTTCCTGTGTGTGTGTGGTTTTGTTTTGTAAAATTTTACACATAAGTGAGATCATTTGATATTTGTCTTTCTCTGTCAGACTCACTAACTTATTTCACTTAGCATAATGCCCTCAGGATCCATTCATGTTGTCACAAATGGCAAGTTTTTTTTTTTTTGGTTGAATAATATTATACACACACACACACACACACACACACACACGTGCCCCCCCCCCAATTCCTTATCCATTCATCTGTTGGTGGACCCTTAGGTTGTTTCCACGTCTTGGGTGTTGTAAATAATGCTGCAGTGAATATGCAGTATCTTTTTGAGTTAGTGTTTTTGTTTTCTTTAGTGGAATTGTTAGATCATATGGTAGTTCAATTTTTAACTTTTTGTGGAGCCTCCATTTTTTATATTGGTTGCACTCATTCCAGAGACTTATGGGATAGAGGGAGATGCAGTTTGCCACCCAAAACTGTATAAGTTTTTGGAGTTGCTCAAGCTCTCTTGCTTATATAATGGAGGAGCCTATCTGCAAACAGACCAGGAAATACAGTTGAAATATGCCACGTCCTGGTGACACAGTTTGAGCTTATGCATCAAGATAAACCTTTCCTAGAAATTTCAGTTTCATTATCGTTAAATTCTTTTTTGCTTAGGCCATTTTGAATTATGTTTACTCTCACTTGCAAGGAAAAAGTTCTAAGTATGAAAGTTACACACAAAGAACAATAAACCAACTTAGATATTGCAATATGCAGCTGGATTCAATATAATGACAAAAATGCTTTTCTTTATGGATCATTGATTAATAGATATGAAACTTTATGTCCACTGCCAAACCCAAAGCAATTCTGATTACACACACCTACCTGTTCACTAAATGGGAACAATAGTTTGAACTGTGTATTATATTCAATTTAACGCTATCGTTTAAAATATTTTTAAAAGATAAACCAGCTTTGTGTGACTAGGTTTTAGTATTTCACCTAAAATTGTATTTATTGGTTCCCAATTTAATTCTTATGAGAGATTGGAGCCCTTTGGAAAATTGATGAATACTATGCACTCAATATTGAGAAAAATGCTTATAATCACAAAATACAGTGTCAGGGGGTGCATGACTCTTCTGAAGCCTGTACATAGACTTCTGATTAAGGGCCCCAGCCATACGGTCAGAAAATGAGCTACTGAAATTTTTTCTTTTGGGGATTTTTTAAACCATTTTATTATCTTCTATATGATCAAATTTTAGACATGTCTTAAGGATGCTTTAGAATAATGTATTCTTCATATGACTTCTTTATATAGGATATTGTATCCCAAATCATTCAATCTTATTAATAGGATTCAAGTTCAATAATTTGTAAATATCTGTTCTTTAATTTTTTGTGTTTATAATAATTATATGTTTTGATACTCAGTAATAATGATTCACAACCATTATGTATATCTTATTGATTTATCTTTTCTAAAAAATAAAGAGTCCATTGAAGCTTTGAGTCTTTAGTTACCTATTAATAATGCAACCACCTATTTATTTTTGCTTCTATTTGCCTGATAATTTTCTCACTATTTTATTTTGGACAGTTCCCTATCATGTCATTTTAGATGTTTCTTGTTAGCCACATGTAGTTGAAATTTGTTTTGAACTTAATGAGAGCATTTTCTTTTTACCTGAGGGATTAACTTTTTTTTTTTTTTTGGTATGAACAATATGCTGATGCTGTCATCTCATTTTTATGTTCCTTTTGGCTTTATCTTCTCTCTTTATAAAGACTATTTTTTTTTGGCTTTATCTTCTGTTGTAGGAATAGTTTTTAAAAACTTGATGAATTATTTTGGTGTAACAAACCACCTGAAAATTAAGTGGCTTAAAACAACATTTATTTAACTCAAATTCTGTGGGTCAGTAATTTAGAGTGAATTTTGATGGTTGCCTTAGACTTCACGTATTCACACTGTGGTTCTTCTGAGGATTTTCAGGGAGTTACCTGTTGTGGTAAAAGAGGCAACAGGGCCACAATGTCATCAAGCAGGCTTGTATTCAAGGTGATGTGCCGGGATTAAAAAAAGGACATCTAGAGGGTGGGGCCAAGGATCATAAAGAACAATTTATCGGGAAGCTACTTCCACGGGTCAGAACTGAGACTTAATTAAGGAACATTTCTTACCTCTTGAGTAGGGGATCCTAGAAACAGTTGTTGGTCTGGATTTCAGAATTTCTGCGCACTATAACTGTTATGTATCTTTGATCCTTCTCTCTCTCTCTTTTTTTAAATGGGAGTGTCTATTGTGGGTTATCCTGCTCTGTTTCACAGGATATTGTAGGTTGTTGTATAGGGGGTAGATAACTTGTCTTTTTAGATCAGAGGTCTCTAGGTCAAGAAGAACTGCATGTAGACCAGATGTAGATCTTAAAATTCTGAGCTTTAACCACAATGCAGTGATTAGATTAGAGTTTGGGTTGTATCAGTGCGAAGTGAGTGTATTTTGCCTATTGGAGGGATGTGTATAATCGTGGCCAGATATCAGGGTGTGCTAGATTGTTTGCAGAATTGGCCACAATTATTTCCCTTTCATCTTCATGGCCCTTTGCAATGTAATTTTGCAGAATTTCCCATCAGAAGTTAGAGACATTTTTTCTATCCCTCAGGTCTGGGCTGGCCTTATAGTTTGCTTTGACCAACAAAATGCAAAGTTTAGTAATCATGTTCTGGGCCGAGACCTGAGGAGGCCTTGTATGCTTCCCATTGCTTTCTTAAAAACTTCCTCCTATTGCCATGTGAGAAAGCGTAGGCTATCATGCTGGAACATCTATGACGATATGGAGCAAACATGGGCGGTCCCAGCGGAAACTATCCTAACCTACTTAGTTCCCAGGCTACCTGACAGCTGATCTCAGATGGATTAGTGATGCTAGCTGAGAAGAGAACAACTGGCTGGCCGAACTAAATTGCTTACCCACAGAATCATGAGCTAAATGTTGTTCTTTTAGCTCAATGAGCTTTAGAGTGGTTTGTTATACAGTAAAATTGAATTGATAAGTTCTTCTACTGGTTTTCTTTCACTTTTTCAAAGACCTTCTAGATTACAATGTCTTCATCAAATTCAGTAAAAATGAAATTACATTTGAATCTCTTGCTATGAATGAACAATGAAGAATTCACACACATTTATTTTTAGTATCAGTTGAATATTAACATGTTATTATTTAGATTTCATCCCACTTATTTAACCGATAAAAATGCTTCCCCACAAACCTTTTGTATCCCACTGTTCTTATTATCAAATAAACGTTTCGTTTTTTTTTTTTTTCAATTGGGTATTTATTCAGTTGGGTAAAGTTTATCTCTGCATATTTTTTTAAGTGAAGAGTTAATGGGTTGTTTATTTTCATAGCCCCTTTATGTCTTAGGATGCCTTCCAGGAGCTTATGCACACAATCTTTACGATGTAGTCACTTTTTCTTCAAAACTCTGTAGATATTGCTTCACTCTTTTAGTGGCCAGTGTCTGAGAGGAGAATGAGTTTTATTCATTTTTAAAAATTTGATACCATGTATTCTTCCTGAATATTTGTTGGCTTTCTCCCCTTCATCCCCGAAATGATTTTTCCCAGTGATTGCTAAGCGTGGGTCTCTATTCATCAGTGTTGTATACAACATCCCGAGCTTTTTTGAACTACAGCTCAGATCTTTTTTATTGTTCAGGAAAATGTTCTTCCCTTCATTGATTATTGCTTTGACTCCATTTGTTCTCATTTGTCCTTGAAAATACCTATTTTTTTTTAAGTTGGATATTTTGTCAGTTATCCTTGCTTTAATAATTTTCCTATTTTTGTACCTATTTTTATCAATCTTGGATGGATTCTTTGGTTTTTCTTCTAAATCAATAATTCCATTTTTGGTATATTTCATAGTCAAGGAGTCAGGAGTCCAGGCATGACTTAGCTATGTCCTTCATCTCAGAGTTTCTTCTAAGGGTGAAATCGAGATGTCAGCTCAAGCTGCATTCTCATCTGAGCTCTCAACCCAAGGAGAATCTGCCTCCAAGATTACTTGCGTGGTTATTTGGTAGGATTTAGTTCCTCAAAGGCTGGATGCCTCCCTCAGTTCCATGTGATGGGGGAACCACAACACGATAGCTGTGTTCCCTCAAAGCAAACGAGGAAGAGATAGCTTGAGTGACCTAGATGGAACCAAAGTCTCTTCATAACCTAATCTAGGAAGTGACCTTTTAACACTTTTATTGTATTCTGTTTGTTTAAAGTGAGTCATTAAGTCCAGTCTACACTCAAGGGGGTGGAATCACACAGAAGATTACAATACCAAGAGGGAGGGATCATTGTGGACCATCTTGGAGGCTGCCTGTCACAGGAATTTTGCTTAGCCACACAGTATTACCCCCTCTGTCTTCTCTGACTTCCATATTTAGTCAGATATAATCTTATTTCTAGGGTTTCTGTTGGTTAATATTGGGAATTTTTAATAATATTCTCAAAACTTTGTTTTGTAGTCTATTACCTTGAAGCAATTTCTCTTTCCTTTTTTGCTGTTTAATGTAAAGACAGCTGGGTTTCAACACCTACATTGGGTCTCTTCCTCTGTCTCCACATCTCAAACTGTCAGTATTAAATTACAGTATAAACATTGTCAGGATTCATAGGATTTATGCTCTGTTCTAGAATTAAAATGATATCTTCTGTGATTTATCAGTGGGTTGATTCTGTGAAATAAAAATCTATAAAGAGATAATTATATCACCAACATGTAATATTATACCCTGAAGAAACTACTCTGGGAAATTGTATTATGTCTTAAATAACTTTTATTCCTCTATCTTCTCCTCCCCCTTCCCCTCATCTCCCCACCCTTCCCCGTCTTTCCTCTCCTCTCCTCTTTTCTTTATTCTCTCTTCTCTTATTTCTCTCTCTTTCTGACTCCTATTATTTGGGTGATGGAACTCCTGGGACTTGTTTATATCTCCTATCATTTCTTATTTTCTACCTTTGGGATTTTGTCTTTGCTGTTTATTGTGGAAGATTTTCTAAACCTTATCTCTCAACCTTTGTCATGCATTTTAGCAACTGTACTTTCATTTCTGAGATTTCTTTCCTACTCAATTTACCTATTTGATAAAAATATATAAAATAAATAGTTGAAAAATACAAGCCTACTAAATTCCTGTGACTTATTCAGTTTAATCAGATAGTGAAAAAGACACAGGAAAAAATGTACACATTTTATGTCATGTTCTTTTATATACTTGAATAATTCCACCAATATTTAAAATGTAAAGCTCACTTTCATGTCCTAAAGGAGTGATTTAGAGGTTTAGAGCTTTTGACTGCTTTTCTTTGCAAATTCACCCTGGCTGGAATTATCACCTCCATTCTTATAACTACGGAATGAATCTATAACTTTGCCTTTATCTTCTAGTCTTGCTGTAGTTTTGCACCAGCAACCTGCAGCATATTTTCTGTTGCCTATCTTGTTATTTAAAATTGACATGCCCCCAAGCAAGACTCATCATCTTGGTGCCACCATTCTTCCTGTCATATTAGCTCAAAACCTTATGAAGTCAGTATGATTTTCAAAGAGTGAAAATTCAGATGTGTAAAATGTAACATTCTTTGTTTTCCTATAATGAAAATGTAATTATATTTTCACCTCATGCATTATTCCTTCTCATAGTAACAAAGCAACCCATTTACTTCTAGGAAAACTCAATCACTTTAATGATTTCTTAATTGTTAAACTCAATCAAATTCAGTGATCTCACAGACCTGCATATTTAATGTTTATGTTAAATACTTATCTACATATTTATATTATATTTTTACATATTTGGTGTTTCCTACTCCTTTTCCCTTCACTTCAGAGGATGCATTATTGGTGGGAGGGGTCTCTGCCTCAGTCTTGATCTGCCCCAAGCTGCCATTGGCTGAGATTTTTAATCTTCTTGACATCAGCTTTGGTTATCAACATCAGTTACTTCTTTTGCTGAGATGTTTCTGGGGGTACCACCACAGTGTGTGAACTAAGAGTCCAATGTCACTTTCTGCTGCCATATTTTTTTATCACCATATCTGACACCCCTTTGGGCCAGCAACTCTCAAATAACTTCAGTATCTTGAGGACCCCTCTGTAGGGCTGTCGAGACCTAGGAGCATCATCAAGACCTGTGTGCCTGAGATATCACAAGCCTTGATGCATCATGGGGGGGCAAAAAGGAGGGTACCCTTCCACTCTATCCTTTGGTCCCTAAGAATAAAGGAGGGGCTTGTACATCTTTCTGACTCTTTTTGACCCACAGAACTTAGGAATGTGGAAGAGGCAGAGAAATGGGGGTGGACAGTGTCCCAAGTCCATACTCTGAGTATCTAAGCCCTTTTCTTCCCACCTGATTTTTTTCTTCCTTTCCAGGGAGAGTATACATGGAGGGAGGGCAGAAAAAAACTTTCTTAACAATTTTCTTTGAGAATCTTTGATGTTATATTCACAATGCAACTTTATTATTATTATTATTAATCATTTAAAGGAAAGGATTTGATGTCTTTTTTCCTCTTATACTACTTTGACATCTTAAACAGAACAAAATCTACCTCATGTCCCCCAGACCATTTTAAAGTGGGCCGGGGGTTAATGTATATGTGGAAAAAACATCAGTTTTGTACTTCCCATTGCCTATTAAATTGGATTTATCTTTAATTCCTTCCTCTTTTTGGCTTGTGTATCCAAGATCCAAGACCTCTCTTTTCTTTAAAATACACTTCCTTATTTGTGCCTTCCTTTCAATTCTGACAGGTCTTGCTCTAGTGAAGACCCTATCAAATGCCAGGATTACTGAGATGGCCTCTCAGCAGACCTCAATGACTCAAGTCTCTTGCGATTTGAATCTATCTTTTGTATTGTTGCTGGAATGGTTTTCTTTAATCACCACTTTTATCATTTCATCCTTTATTAAAAAATCTACAGTGGTTACCCCTAGGTCAAGTTCCAAATATTTTACTAGACTTCTGGGCCGACTGTAATTGGGAGTCACTTTATCTATAAAACCTTGTTTTCCCTAGTCTTGGCAAGAAATTTTCAAGTTGGTTTCCTTATTTTCCTTCATTAGTCATCCTAATTTTTACCTTTTAACTTACTCTACATCTCCTTCCCGTCATGTCAGCCCACTTTTATTTCTTGTTTCCCCAATTTTAATCATCTTTTCAAGACCCAGTTCAAGCCTCACCGCTTTCCTGATGTGTCTTCCCCAATCAGAAACGATTCACACTGCTCTCTCTTGCCGTTGTTCCCACATTTTCCTGAAGATTAGAATCACCTGGAGGTGGGAGAGGTTTTTACAAATTCCGATGCCCAGGTTACACTCCATACCAAACGAACTAGAATGGGTAGGGGTGGGAGTCAGCCCTCAGTGTATTTTAGACTCCCAGTGATTTCCATGTGCAGTAAAGTTTTGGGAACCACTGCTTTTGGTTTGCTATAATGTGCGTCAGCTGCACCTTAACTTTGTATTTGGCTATATTTGGTCTAATATTGGTCTCCAGTTCTTATTATCATCTGTTGTTGTTATTATTATTATTATTATTATTATTATTATTACTGTCTGTTTTCCACGTAGACTGTAATATGCCAATGGAAGGCAGACACGATTTATGCTGATTAGAGGATAGACGCTTGTTGGTGCTCCACCCAGATCCTCTTGTACGTCTTTCACCTATCTGTTGGCCCCTCCTGCAGCCTTGGTATGGATTTAATTCCAATGGCCAGCACCTGGCCTTTTTTGCCAGGCCAGCCTCAGGCTCCTTATCTCATGAGTCATGTGCTTGGGAATATGTAAGACCAGCTCCTTTGCTTTGTTTGGATAAATGTCAGAGTCTCCTGCAGGATTAAGGGTACCCTCCATGGGACTTAGTCTGAAACACATCCTTCCATGGCTTCTTGCTGTTCTGCTTTCCCTTCTCCCTTACTGATTTCTCTTGGGAGCTCCTTCTTAATAAATCACTTGCTCATGAATCTTCATCTCAGAGTCTGCCTCTTGGGAACCCAACCTAAGATACTTATCTTTCGTTTGAAGCAGAGTGCTAGGCACATATAAAATTCGATGAAGATTTACTAGAACAGGGATTCTTGATATATGAAATAGAAACACAATTTAATAAAACCTTAGTTGAAGGTACTGAAATATAATATTCAGGGGTTCTCTATAGAGTTACATATACTTTCTTAAATGTAATTTTAAAAATCTTGGACATATTGAAATCTCACTTGAGGTAGGAAATATAGGGTAGGTAAAATTTTATTAACAATATTTATAAAAATACCTGAGGAAGAGTTTGGGACCAGGCAGTGTAGTATCAAGGCAACTGTATGTTACTGTTTTATCACAGAATGGGAGAACCTGCATTTAATTGCATATGACACATGTTGAGAGGAATTTCTTTCCTCTTGACTTGGGCCTAAGAATTTGCATCTCTAGCAGGTTCCCAGTTTGGCATCATAATATTGGAGTCAGAGGAGAGGGGTCAGGCTAGACCTCTGTGCATCACGTTTCACTAGCTTAGAGTAGGTAAAATTTTGTTTTTTTTTTTGAATCATGAAGATGATCAAATATTGACAGAATCTGCCTGAGATATTCAGAGGCAGGAAAGCAGCAACCAATCACATTTGGAGCAATGATTAGAAAAAAGAAAATTGCACCTTGTTACTGTTTAACTGAATGTTCAGCGAATGGTTACCCTTAAACTATCAGCTCACCTAGAGCAGTGTTCTAGCCAGTGAAGCAGAATTTTAACATCTTGAATTAAAAATTTTTTCTCCTTCCTTATCTCTTCTCGGGGCTAGCAGCAAGTGATTTAGCATCTCTCTTTTCCTTCTTACTCTGTTTCTTCCTGGGGTCCATAATATAGAATCGAGAATGCAGTTTATCCAACTGTTTAATAAGGTATGTGGTCATGTGACTACATTACATGAGCGTATACGTATATGTATATAATCATGAATTTTACAAGTTATGCAGAACTTGAGCTTATTTTCACAATTATTTATCAGTTATTTGAGGAAGTTTCAGGCATTAGCATATAAAGACAACACATGTGCATAATGTTTGACATAATTTCCCAGTTTTCGCTACCTATTCTTACCAGTGTATTCTGGAAAAGCTATTTGTACACATTTCTCTGTATATGCAGGTTTCTCAGCTAATGGATTTGCTCTGTTTTCATGGAACACATTATGCATGATTGCAAAAATGTCTTTCACATAGCCACAATTTACTTTTTTTGTTTACTTGCCCTCCTGGGTTGTATCACAATTAGCAAATGATGAGGCCCTCTTCCTGTCAAAAAGTAAACCACTACCATTTTAGTATGTTTGGTGTAAAACAACGTTCCACTAGATGGCGCTATTGGCATGCAAATAAAATCTATTGTAGCTTGTCATTTTGGCTTGTGAATCAGGTCTGCTCCCTGCTAAACTAAATGGATTGGGATGATTTGATATTTGGGTAAGAGACCATGCATTCCCAGAGGTCCTTAGAGGACATAAATCAAACAGTGAAGAAGGCTTTTTTGGTCCAGTCTTCATCTAGACCACTTCTTTGCTGGTATTTTTGGTTCCTTCATGCTAGTCCACTGATATCTACAAACAATCCCAAAGTGACGTCATCTTTTGACCCTGGCCTCTGTGCAGTCTATGGATGCTTCACCCAGTCTTGTCTCAGCTAACTGAGGGGAGTGATGGGTTTATTAGATTATGAACTGTTAACAGTTAACTAATTTTTTTCAGTTTGTCCAGTGGTCCTCAAAGGTGCAGTCATTGTACCAGCAACATCACCTGGGACTTTGTTAGGAATGCAGATCCTTAGGCCCAAATCCAATCTGCTGAATCGGAAACTCAGGGTGGGGCCCAGCAGTCTGGATTTTCACAAGGCCACCAGGTGATTCTAATGCACATTGAACTTGAGAACTGCTGTATTAAATCCTTACAGGTAACAAAACTCTTAAACCCATTTGAGCTAACCTGTCTCCTAAAAGTCCTTAAAAACGAACTTTGAAGGCAGACAGGTGGATGAAAAATGTTTGAAGGTGAGTGAGGGTGTGTTCCACCCTACCTACAGAGAGTGCTAGCTCTCCCCTCCCTTTGGGTTCTGCCCATCACCACAAAGCCCCCCAGCACCAAAGAGGGGCAATATTTAAGCTTCTATGTCTAGTATGTAAATGAAGTGGAAGATAGGCTTGTCATTCATATTTTTTTTTGGAGAAAGAAGTGTGAGATGTCCAGGATGGCCGCCAGATGGCAGCCTTGTTCCTGTGCTGTCTACATTTCTAAAAGGCAGTTTCTGGCGCTTGACCATAGTCAAAGAAAGGCGATCCAGTGACAAGGGTCTTGTTGGCTAGGCTGTTTGTGGTTCCTCTACTGCTGCATGAATCAGGAGGCGGGGAGGGCAGGAATTGCTTAGTGGGTCAGAGAGCTACCACCTAAGACTGCTTCCACTGTTGTTCCCATTTCACTGAATAAACACGGGGATGCTAGGAAGATTCAACACCCCGAGACTGCAGCTCAATCAGTCAAGCATGGTTGGCTCAAGCAGGTGCTGGGATAGCTCTGTCTTCAGTCCTTTCATGAACGCTGAGTACCTGCACTTACAAATCACTGGGGAGCTCTCCAATCCCCTAATGCCCAGGCTGCACCCTAGGCCAATGCTGGCAGGACCTCAAGGATAGCTCCAGGGCATCGGCATAGTTTTATCCTTACCAGGTGATTCGAGTGTGTGTCTAGGACTGGGAACCACCATATTAAAGAGGTGAAGGTTCACTTTGTGGCACAGGTGTTTGAGTGGAGAAACCTTGGTGGTCACCTCATACCCCACTGTAAACCTCAACAGTGTAGAGTTTGTTGACTTGGCCAGTTTTCATATTCAAGAAAGAGATTCTGTTGTACAACAGAAAGGCATCACTCCCCTTCTCCAACCTCTTTCACCTTTTCCCTTTCCTTCTTCCCTTTCTCCCTTCCTCATTCCTCTTCTTTCCTTCCTTTCTCCCTCTCTCGCTTTTTCTCTTTCTCTTCCTTCCTTCCTTCCCTTCTTTCGTTCTTTTTTGGTGTGAAGACAGAAAATCCAGAATTGTGGCCACCAATTGGGGCTATATAAAAGGAAAATTTTGACCAAAAACATATAATCAATGTTGTGAGTTTAAAATATTATAAACCACAACCCCCCCCTTTTTATTTTTTTTGCCTTTGGCCACACATTCTTAGATTCCCCAGTCCACAATCCCTATTTTAAAGGCTATGATAGTAAGAAGAAATTACATCAGGCTTGATGAAAGGCTGCTGTTTTCATCTCATTACTTCGTCCTTATTAGACAGAATGAAAACATTTATAATAATGGGTGTTAAAATTCTGTAGAACTACTTATTGGAGTTGGAAATTGTTCCCTAATACCGAACTCCTTTTGTACTGAGCTGTGTGAGTTTCATGAAACTGTACATGCGAGTACTTTCTTCTCGATTTAATCTGGAAAATTCTACATATTTCCCTGTGAAATTCTTAATAATAGGTCATGAAATCTGGAAGGAAACATGGTTGTGGCATGTGAAATATGAGATATGGTTTAACTTTATAGAAATGAGGCTAAGTTTTGTCCTTTGTTACCTAAAAATCATCTCCAGAAATCCCAGTGTTAGTGATACATTATTAATCCTCTAGACCATCCTTTTTTGAAATGTTCATGTTACTAGAAGAAATAATTCGTTAGGTCCTTACCTGGCAAAAGTTTATCAAGTCATTCTCTGTGAGTAGAGGTTGGATTAAAAAAAAAGTTGGGAAACTCAGGCAAAGGGAGCCAATGAATAAAGAACAGACTAGAGAAAAAGAGAAGTAAATTGAAGAATGGGGACTAGAGGAAGCTTTATTTTCCATTTTGACTTAAGGATAGGTCAAGACCAAAACTTTGGAAATTTGGAAGTAGCTCATTTGTAGAACTGATGCTCTGACTTTTTCCAAGTGATACTTCATTGGTTTGTGGGTGCTTTAGAGAACAAAAAGGCTGTAGACTTTATAGTGAGGTGTCTTGCATTCCAGACAGGTTTTCTGGATTTTAGAGACCTCTCACATTACTGTAGATATGTCCAAGGCAGTGCGCCTCGTCATAACTTCAGCGCTCTCCTGCATTTGAACCAATTAGTCAGGAAGCGGTGAACTTCTGAAATCATGGTTTAGATTCAGCCTACATTTAAAATTGACGCGCACGGACTCCCTGACCGATGTTAAGCACTTCTGTCTGTGCGGGATCGGCTAAGGGTCAAGAGACCTAACTGGAATGGAACCTAATTTGTCCTTTAATCGGTAAACCTCGATTCCTATGGCACTATAAAAATTTTAGGCATCAACGCCTGTCTAAAGACATACACATATTCAATTAGTGGGAAGCCAGATCATTTGTTTCAATAGCTGCTTTTATTTTCTGTTGTTGATATGTTAAAATAGTTAAACACTTGCATTCATCTCATCCTATTAAAGGGACTCCATCAGGGAACAGGGAGGTAACATGTTTGGTGACAGCAGGCTTAGTCACCCTGCTGTGAGAAGGAGATGAATAATGTTTTTTAATCTTACATCTATTGACTTTCTCCTTTTAAAATGTATACACCATTACTGAAAGGAGCTACGACAGACTATATTTTGTTAACAGTTTATCTTTTTCATATCTTCATTATTAAATCAAATGGTACATTTACTTACATGGTTCTACATAAAATGAAATNCTTTCTCCTTTTAAAATGTATACACCATTACTGAAAGGAGCTACGACAGACTATATTTTGTTAACAGTTTATGTTTTTCATATCTTCATTATTAAATCAAATGGTACATTTACTTACATGGTTCTACATAAAATGAAATTGCATGACATTTCTTATTGTTTATAATTCCCGTTTTGAAAGATCTAGTCACGCATTCTTGAAATTCTATAAATGCTTTCAGTCTTCATACTAGTACTTTTCATTTTTCTTTCTTGGCTATTTGGCTGCCAGATCCTCTCCCATTTTAAGCATTATCTTGCTTATGTTATGCGATTTACCTGCTATTTGTCAAAACAATTTTTAGAATGACATTTTCTAGTTTCCCATTAGAGCTCAGCATGAAGAAAAATTGGATATAAAAGATCATATTGGTGAATATTTTCATTAGACAAAGCCATTTTGTGAAAATTCAGAATTCTAATAAAAACAATTTAAGAAAATCGATTACTTCATGAATTTAAGAAGAACCATATTATCCTAAGATAATACTTTGTTGAAAGCATGGCATTTCCTTCAAAAAGACTGTAGCTAAAAATGTAATTTCTTTTTATATCCAGACTGATTTCTTGTAGATCTTGTTGTTGTGGATCATGATTAATTGTACGGCTCATGCAAGTCAGAATTATTCCACTCTAGGATTATGCAACAATTAGTCTAGAGTCTGGCGTAGTGTTCGATAATCTGTAGTCTCACAAGAGCATTCTTACTAAGTAGTAGCTTACTCAAGAAATTAATTTGTTCTCACTGTTTCCCTGGTTAGAAAAAAAAATATTTGGCCACCTTGGTTATAACTACCCTAAATACTAGTGACTGAGTCATTGATTCAGATAGACATTTACCCCACTTCAAAATCTCCAAAATTGGGATATATCTTAGAGTCAAAGATATTGTACAGTTATAACTGGCAGTGTTTTATTCTTTCTTAGTGACATAGAATAATTATGCATTATGCAATCGATGGCATCATAGATTGAAACGACATATAACTAAATTAAATGTGGAATTAACAGTGATTTAGCAGTTTTATATTTCCAAGGGGATTTAAAAACAGTTTTTCCTTTTATGATTAATTGTGCAGTCAAGATTCTTATACCATTTTTATACATCAAAAGCCCAAAATATCCTGAGTGTGAGGAAATAAACAACAGTATATTGTGGAAATTCATCATAGTTTAGAACTGGTCTAGGTGTATTGCTGGGGATATTGACTACTTCCAGCTCTCACCTAATTTGTTTTGAACAAGGTTTTCAAGTTAATTGCTATTAGTTGAATTTTTCTTTTAAATTTCCTATAAGCGTGGGATTATAATTTGGTGTTCTGTCCTGGATCTTTTATAAGAATCATAAAACATTAAAATTGATTATGAAAATAAATGAGGAAAGCTTTCATATGTATGTAGGCTTTTACAGATATTGGGTATTAAAAATTATTTGGTAAGTGACTTTGAGCTAGTTAATATAGGGCTAAAATGGTGACAGAAACATGATACTATATATATATATATATATATATATATATATATATATATACACGCCATTAGAAGGGGTCGTTTCTGCAAGGGTAGACTGCCTGAAGCTTTGGCAGATGAAATCTGGACAAGAGTCTACCTTTCCTGGTAAATTTCTGTGCAGCATGCGTAGATATTCATCATTGTTCCAAAAACCTAAAAACTGCTTTCAAGATAAGGATTATTTCTTCTTAAAGTTTTTTTCCCCCCACTTGTAGGTAGAGTGTTTATTGGATACCTGTGAAAATCTTTTATGATAATGCTGAAAGAGCATTTCTAGCATGACTTTTCTTGTGATCCCTTCCCCTTAACACCCCAGTGAGAAATTAAACTCTTATTTTTTCTAATTTCTGTTAGCTCCTTATATGCAGCTTTTATATGCAATGGCCACGGTAGTTACAATTGATTGATCCATTTGTTTAATAATACTGAATGCATCCTATGTGTCAGACATTCTTTTTGGCACTGAGGATACAGCAGAGAACAGAAGAAGTAAACATCTCTGTATAGAATTTACCTTCTAGTGAAGTGAGGTCAACCCTAAACTTCATAAGTATGTGTATAATATGTTAGAGCATTGTAAGTGCTGTGCAGGAAATAATACAGGATAAGGGGGATGGGAGGTACAGGGTAAGAAAGGTACCAGTCGTAAATAGGATGATCGGGGTAGATCCCATGGAGAGAGTCCCCTTTGGGCAAAGACAGGAATGCAGGAAGGGAGTAAAAAGAGGGTTCTAGGATAAGGAAACAGTGAGTGTGGTCCAAAAGCCCAGGCAGGAGACCCCGCTGCCAGTGTTCAGAAGGGTGTGGGGAGGGGCCAGAGAAGTAAGGGAGGCCAGATTTTGCATGGACATTGGCTTTTACCTAGAGGGGAATTGGGGGGTCACTGTAGTGTTTTAGCTGCAGAATGGCACGATCCACTGTCCTTTGAAAAGTGTCACTGTGGCTGATCATATGAGATTTTATTGTCACTTTAGCAGTCTTATTTATGATGATAAAAGTTGCATTAAGTGGAGAGGTCATAAGTTAGGTCAGCATTTTTGAGTGAAGCACATACAGAGAGCATTGTGGAGTAAAATGTTCTAGTGTCTGGGACACCAAATATTCCTACCCACCAACAGCCAACCTGCTTCAGGAATTATATTAAGGTCCTGAAGGAGAGTGACTGTTAAGTTCTGTTTTTATTGTAGCCTCACATATTGTGCCTATGTGTGCTCAGTGACATGTCCTGTCTACCTCCTTGCCAATTGACTCTGGATATAAAAAGCTGATGTCCCATATGACCAATGGCATATGTGTCAAGGCCAAGTCTTCACAGTCTAGATAGGATTGGTAAGTGACTCAACAATATTATTCAACCCCTATATTGGATCTTATTCTCAGTGCTGGGAATATAAGAATTAGTAATGAATGGCTTCTTCCTCAAAGAGCTCATGCCCTGGGGAAGATCTAAGAGAGTTGTGTGTTGAGATTTTTGCTGTTTTTACAAAACAGGAAGCAGAAATATAGTTAATTCTGTTCCATTCAGTTTTCTTCTGTCAGACTATTATCTCTTGGCTTCTGTTTTTTTAATTTTTAAAGATCTTTAAACACTTTTTTAATTAGGTACTTCATTTAAGACAATATACAAATAGAATTTTCCTACAGAATCTCAGGAAATATCTTCTGCTATCTTCTCATAAGTGTGCTTAGTCAGTCTAAATGGTTAACTCTGTAAGTAGTAAGGTTAAATTACCTAACATTTATGTGGCCCCTTCTATGCTTTGCCTAGACTATGCAGACTAAAACCGGTATTCCTCATTATTCTTCAGTGAAGTCAAATGTATGTTTTGTCTTCAAATACTTTACTTGATTTTTTTTGTAGAGACACTGATAAGTCAGTTTGTTTCCTAAAAATAAGTATGGGGAAAATTAAGATTATTTGGTAAAATACAGGAAAACTGGTTTCAAGTAATTAACCCTGCTAGGAGTTGCTTTCTTAGCTTTGTTACTCTGTTTGGTTCTGCCTAGGGTAACACAATATTTCTGCCACCTGGTAACCATTTAGTGGCTTGCTGTCTGTCAAATTCATTAATCTAAGATCCACAAAACACACTGACCTCATCAAGAACTATCAGCCACATTAATCACATGGTGAGCAGTAATTAATACCCTTGCTGCACATCTCAGCAGATGCCAAGTGGTAACTGTGCCCAGAGACAGAGACATTTGGTGGGTGGTCTGAAGGTGGTATTCTTTTAGGATGAATTGAGACACATTGGTAGAAAACTTGCTGCCCAAATGAATGAGAAAATCAGATTCCTTACTTGTCTATTCTTAAGCACGCCCAGTGGGCGTACAGATTTCCTTGATGGCCTTGTGTAAAGGGAATCATCTTTCCTCTGTGCTACAGCAGGATCTTTGATCTGTTTCTCTTAACGCAGTTATCATAGAGGTTTTTTAGGAGGCATTTCCCCTCTCTCCTATTAATATGTGAACACCCAGAAGGCTGAATATATGTTGTATTTATATTTCTAAGTCTGGACCAGCACAGTTCCTGGCACTTGTTACTATACCATTAGGTACCTATTAAATAAATGATTGACTATGCACATGAATATACGCAAACAAACAATGATAAAACACATGCTTCTCAGGGGTAGACGGTTGGGCGTCATGTTCCTATCCCAGCAGTATGTCGGGCAGAGAGAAGATGCTCAGTAGAGTCTCACTGAATGTATGCACTTCTTGACAAAGCCTTCAGTAGGATGCCTCTCCCTGGGACCACTGCCGACCCTGTGCATGGTGGTAAATGGGGTCAGCTGTCAAATGAATTTTTAAAAGACCTCTTTATTCAAAGTAAAAATATTTTGTAGAAAGTTAGAAACTATAAACAACAACAACAACAATAGCAACAACAAGCCTGGAGGGATATTTACTGTAAGTGAAAAGATTTATGTAATTTTACCTAAAGAGAGGAGCCAGCAGAAGTCCCTGATATGTTTTCAGAATTCTCTGAGGACTTCTGATAAAGAAAGNGGGTCAGCTGTCAAATGAATTTTTAAAAGACCTCTTTATTCAAAGTAAAAATATTTTGTAGAAAGTTAGAAACTATAAACAACAACAACAACAATAGCAACAACAAGCCTTGAGGGATATTTACTGTAAGTGAAAAGATTTATGTAATTTTACCTAAAGAGAGGAGCCAGCAGAAGTCCCTGATATGTTTTCAGAATTCTATGAGGACTTCTGATAAAGAAAGAAAGACAAATGATCTGAGATATAACTTTCTTTTCTAAAACACTTAAAAACCACGCACACACGCACACGCACACACACACACGCACACACGCACACCCATAACTCCAGAAAGGTTATGTTACAGTCTCATTTTTACTGTAGCTAATAATGACATCAAAATAAAATGAAATATACCTTTCTATTTCCGGCTAAAACAACAATAAATAAAGATTTTTTTTATGTTGAAGGATTTANACCACGCACACACGCACACGCACACACACACACGCACACACGCACACCCATAACTCCAGAAAGGTTATGTTACAGTCTCATTTTTACTGTAGCTAATAATGACATCAAAATAAAATGAAATATACCTTTCTATTTCCAGCTAAAACAACAATAAATAAAGATTTTTTTTTATGTTGAAGGATTTTTGTAGCTTACATTACATAGAGAGTTTTGGCAGTGGAACTAGGTCAGTTGTACATTAAATGCTTATTAATGATTATATGAATTTATTAAACAACGTAATGGCATTTCCTTTTTTTGTCTTCAGAATGTACCATGTGAAAGGAAACTTTGAAATTCCCTCATGATTTTCTGAGTTCAATTTTTAATGGAAAAACTGTTTGGCATGTATCGGCTTATCTGGGGCTAGGTGAGTAGTGATCAATGAAGAAAATATGTCTAATTTACCCAACCGACTTAAAGCACTCTAAAAATTCTAAACAAAAATGACAGGTAACCCTGGCAAAAAGCTAACTGAGGCAGACGTTGGCATTCAGGACTTGTCTCTCTAATTTAGTGGCTTGTGCCTTTCTGACCTGCTGCTTCACTCATTTGATATTCTTATCAATTATTCATTCGTCTGGTTTCAGCTTGGCCCTCAATCTGATCATCCCATCGTGTAGTCAGCTGGTCCGGTGTCTCTGCAGAGCTCATGGCCTCCACTTCCTTTTCTCCTGTGTGCAGGCCTGCCGCTTAAAACACTACCAGAGGGCAAACACTACCCTCTCTGTCCTTCCCACTGCACTGGTTTCAATTTTAGGTGGGAAAATACATCTGAAATAATTAAATTTATTAATTTACTTTCAGAATTAAAATACGTATGTTCAAAATGGGTTGTTTGTTGTTATAGTAACAAACTATAATTGAACTATAATGATTTACTATAACAAATCATTTCATCAATTTTTTATTCTATCCTAGGTCCTTTTCATTTCTTTTCATTTCTTTTCTTTTCCTTTTCTTTCTTTCTTTTTTTTTTTTTCTTGAAATGGGGGGAGGAGCAGAGTGAGAGGGAGAGAGAGAATCTCTAGCAGACTCTGGGCCGAGCATGGAGCCGATGTGTGGCTCTGTTCCACGACCCTGAGATCATGACCTGAGCCAACATCAAGAGTCAGAGGCTTAACTGACTGAGCCACTCAGGTGCCCCCATTTCATCAATTTAAAAATAGTCCTTCATTGCTGTCCATTTCACCACTTTTCACCTTTCTGAGCCCTGAGCTTTGTTTATCTGCACTTAGGTTTGCCCCCTCTGGCTTGTAACACAAAGCACCCAAAAATTGGGCCTATTTCATTTCTTCACCAGCTTTAGGGAGTTTTTTTGAAAGGGTGAAAGTAACAGTACTTTAATTCATATAATCAAAATATGGAAAGCAGTTATTTATTTCTGTGACCGTGTCATGTGCCTAAACATTTTTATGTTGGAAAGTATGTATCATCTGTATTTGCCTCATGAAAACATGCTGGAGACACCTAGCGTCCCCTTTTACTAAGCAGAAGTAGCGTAATAGTTCCCACCCTGAGAGGATGCTTTATCATAGCACACATATTTAAGGTATTGACCTTGGATTCATCATAAAGAAATTTAAAAATGATCAGACCCATAGTTTATTTTCCAAGTATTCTGATAGATGGTCTGGGGAAATACAGTT